>NC_091982.1:197956959-198179459 GCF_044704955.1 Pristiophorus japonicus | reverse complement strand
AAAAATCAGGCGCGAATCATGTGGAAACTTGGGCCCATAGAAAATAGGTGCAGGAGTAGGCCATCCGGCCCTTTGAGCCTGCACCGCCATTCAATAAGATCATGGCTGATCATTTCTTCAGTACCCCGTTCCTGCTTTCTCTCCATACCCCTTGATCCCTTTAGCTGCAAGGGCCATATCTAACTCCCTCTTGAATATATCCAACGAACTGGCATCAACAACTCTCTGCGGTAGGGAATTCCACAGGTTACCAACTCTCTGAGTGAAGTAGTTTCTCCTCATCTCAGTCCTAAATGGCTTACCCCTTATCCTAAGACTATGTCCCCTGGTTCTGGACTTCCCCAACATTGGGAACATTCTTCCTGCATCTAACCTGTCCAGTCCTGTCAGAATTTTATATGTTTCTATGAGATGCCCTCTCATCCTTCTAAACTCCAGTGAATACAGGCCCAGTCCGTCCAGTGTCTCCTTATATGTCAGTCCTGCCATCCCAGGAATCAGTCTGGTGAACCTTCGCTGCACTCCCTCAATAGCAAGAACATCCTTCCTCAGATTAGGAGACCAAAACTGAACACAATATTCCAGGTGGGGCCTCACCAAGGCCCTGTACAACTGCAGTAAGACTTCTCTGTTCCTATACTCAAATCTTCTAGCTATGAAGGCCAACATACCATTTGCCTTCTTCACCGCCTGCTGTACCTGCATGCCAACCTTCAATGACTGATGCATCATGACACCCAAGTCTCGCTGCACCTCCCCTTTTCCTAATCTGCTGCCATTCAGATAATATTCTGCGTTCGTGTTTTTGCCCCCACACATTTATCCACCTTATACTGCATCTGCCATGTATTTGCCCACTCACCTAACCTGTTCAAATCATCCTGCAGCCTCTTAGCATCCTCCTCACAGCTCACATCACCACCCAGTTTAGTGTCATCTGCAAACTTGGAGATATTACACTCAATTCCATCATCCAAATCATTAATATATCTGGTAAAGAGCTGGGATCCCAGCAACGAGCCCTGCAGCACTCCACTAGTCATTGCCTGCCATTCTGAAATGGACCCGTTAATCCCGACTCTCTGCTTCCTGTCTGCCAACCAGTTCTCTATCCACGTCAGTACATTACCCCCAATACCATGCGCATTGATTTTACACACCAATCTCTTGTGTGGCACCTTGTCAAAAGCCTTTTGAAAGTCCAAATACACCACATCCACTGGTTCTCCCCTGTCCACTCTACTAGTTACATCCTCAAAACATTGTAGAAGATTTGTCAAGCATGATTTCCCCTTCATAAATCCATGCTGACTTGGACCAATCCTATCAATGCTTTTCAAATGTGCTGCTATTTCATCCTTAATGATTGATTCTGACATTTTCCCACTACTGATGTCAGACTAACTGGTCTATAATTACCTGTTTTCTCTCTCCCTCCTTTTTAAAAAAATGGCATTACATTAGCACCTCCAGTCCATAGGAACTGATCCAGAGTCGATAGACTGTTGGAAAATTATCACCAATGCATCCACTATTTCTAGGGCCACTTCCTTAAGTACTCTGGGATGTAGACTATCAGGCCCTGGGGATTTATCAGCCTTCAATCCCGTCAATTTCCCTAACACAATTTCCCACCTAATAAGGATATCCTTCAGTTCCTCCTTCTCAGTAGACCTTCGGACCCCTAATACATCCGGAAGGTTATTTGTGTCTTCCTTTGTGAAGACAGAACCAAAGTATTTGTTCAATTGGTCTGCCATTTCTTTGTTCCCCATTATAAATTCACCCGAATCCGACTGCAAGGGACCTATGTTTGTCTTCACTAATCTTTTTCTCTTCACATATCTATAGAAGCTTTTGCAGTAATTTTTTATGTTTCCAGCAAGCTTCCTCTTGTACTCTATTTTCCCCCTCTTAATTAATCCCTTTGTTCTCCTCTGCTGTATTCTAAATTTCTCCCAGTCCTCTGGCTTGCTACTTTTTCTGGCTAATTTGTATGCCTCTTCCTTGGATTTAACACTATCCTTAATTTCCCTTGTTAGCCATAGTTGAGCCACCTTCCCCATTTTATTTTTACTCCAGACAGGAATGTACAATTGTTGAAGTTCGTCCATATGATCTTTAAAGGTTTGCCATTGCCTAGCCACCGTCAACCCTTTAAGTATCATCTGCCAGTCTAATCTAGCCAATTCGCACCTCATACCATCAAAGTTACCTTTCCTTAAGTTCAGGACCCTTGTTTCTGAATTAACTTTGTCACTCTCTATTTTAATAAAGAATTCTCCCATATTATGGTCACTCTTCCCTAAGGGGCCTCGCACAACAAGATTGCTAATTAGTCCCTTCTCATGACACATCACCCAGTCTAGGATGGCCAGCTCTCTGGTTGGTTCCTCAACATATTAGTCTAGAAAACCATCCCTAATACACTCCAGGAAATCCTCCTCCACCGCATTGCTACCAGTTAGGTTAGCCTAATCAATATGTAGATTAAAGTTGCCCATGACTACTGCTGTACCTTTATTGCACACATCCCTTATTTCTTGTTTGATGCTGTCCCCAACCTCACTACTACTATTTGGTGGTCTGTACACAACTCCCACTTGCGTTTTCTGCCCTTTGGTATTCCGTAGCTCCACCCATACCGATTCCACATCATCCAAGCTAATTTCCTTCCTTACAATTGCATTAATTTCCTCTTTAACCAGCAATGCCAACCCGCCTCTTTTTCCTTTCTGTCTATCCTTCCTAAATGCTGAATATCCCTGGACACACTCAGCATGGATCCGGGGAGGCTGCGATTTCTGGGCCATTGTTAACGGTTCTCTCTCCTCAGGTACTGCCCCCTCTCCCTCAAATCTGCCGTCATCAACTCTCTCCTCAAAAAAACAAGCCTCGATTCCTCTGTCCTTGAAAACTATTGCCCCATCTCCAACCTCCCTTTCCTCTCCAAAGTCCTTGAACATGTTGTCACCTCCCAAATCTATGCCCATCTTTCTCGCAATTCCATGTTCGAATCCCTCCAATCCGGTCTCAGCCTGCCACAGAACCAAAATGGCTCTCATCAAAGTCACAAATTACATCCTTTGTGACTCTGACAAAGGCAAACTATCCTTCCTCATCCTGCTTGACTTTTACAGGGTTGACCATTCTAACCTTCTCCAATGCCTCTCCACCGTTGTCCAGCTGGGTGGGACTGCACTCGCCTGGTTCCATTCTTATCTATCTAATCGTAACAAGAAAATCTCCTGCAATGGCTCCTCTTCCCACCCTGCATCGTTACCTCTGGTGTCCCCAAAGAATCTTCCTTGGCCCCCTCCTATTTCTCATCTACATGTTGCCCCTTGGCGACATCATCCGGAAACACAGTGTCAGTTTCCACATGTAAGCTGATAACACCCAGCTCTCCCTGATAAAGTGCAACATCCCCACTGACACCTGGCAGTCCCTGGCCAAAGACCACCCTAAGTGGGTGAAGTGCATCTGGGAGGGCGCTGAGCACCTCGAGTCTCGTCGCCAAGAGCATGCAGCAGAAAGAGCGTGCGGCAAACCAGTCCCACTCACCCCTTCCCTCAATGACTATCTTGGCCCACCTGTAACAGAGACTGTGGTCTCATATTGGACTGTATAGCCACCTAAGAACTCATGTTATAATCAGGGATGCTCAGGAGGGCAGAATTAGGAGGGCGCAGACATCTTAGGGAAATGTGGGGCTGGAGGAGATTACGAGATGGGGAGCAGCAAGGCCATGGAGGGATTTGAAAATATGGATGAGAATTTCAAATCATGGAGTTGCTTAACCGGAAGCCAACGTAGGTCAGCGAGCATAAGGGTGATGGGTGAGCGGGACTTGGTGGGAGTTAGGACACGGGCAGTGAGTTTTGGATCACCTCTAGTTTACGTAAGGTAGAATGTGGGAGGCCAGCCAGGAGTGCGTTGGAATGGTCAAGTTAGAGATAACAAAGGCATGGATGAGGGCTTCAGCAGTGGATGAGCTGAGACAAGGTCAGAGACGGGCGATGTTACGGAGGCAAAAACAGTTATGCTACGGATACGTGGTAGAAAGCTCATTTCAGGGTCAAATATGACGCCAAGATTGCGAACAGTCTGGTTCAGCCTCAGACCAGTGTTGGGGAGAGGGTTGGAGTCAGTGGCTTTGGAATGGAGTTTGTGGCAGGGATTTGGTCTTCCCAATATTCAATTGGAGAAAATTTCTGCTCATCCAGAACTGGATGTCGGACAAGCATTATAATCGCTCAACCATTTGTGGCCATCATTTCTGTTGCCTAGGCCGATTGAAAGCGCTGGAGAAGTACCATTAGCACTGCCTCTGCAAGATCCTGCAAATCCACTGGGAGGATAGACGCATCAATGTCAGTATTCTCGCTCAGACCAACGTCCCCAGCATCGAAATACTGACCACACTCGACCAGCTCCATTGGGCAGGACACATCATCTGCATGCCCGACACGAGACTCCAAAAGCAAGCGCTCTACTTGGAACTCCTACACGGCAAGCGTGCCCCAGGTGGGCAGAGGAAATGTTTCAAGGACACCCTCAAAGCCTCCTTGATAAAGTGCAACATCCCCACCAACACCTGGAAATCCCTGGCCCAAGACTGCCCTCAGTGGAGGAAGAGCATCCGGGAGGGCATTGAGCACCTCGAGTCTCGCTGCAGAGAGCATGCAGAAATCAAGCGCAGACAACAGAAGGAGCGTGCGGCTCGGTGTCAAATTTATATCGCATAATACTCCTGTGAAGCGCCTTGGAACGTTTCACTACGTTAAAAGGGCTATATAAATACATGTTGTTGTTGTTGGTGAACGCTGATTGACGTCACAATCTGTCTACTTACCATACTTCTAGTGCACGTTCCTAACGGCCACCCTACTGTCCTCACCAAAGTGGTGTCTGGCACGGCCTGCATGAGAAGTCTGCGCGTATTGTTCAGTCGCCATTTTGGTCCCATTTCGGCACCTGTAACGTCCAAATAACAGGCGCTACGCAACCGAATTTCTAGACCTTTGATTTACTCATTGTACCGTTTGAATTAAATTATTTTTATTTTTAAACTATTGTTTAAGTTATACAAGTTAAAAAAAAACATTTTGATGTACTGAAGAAATAAGAAAATGCTTCAGACACACTGGGTGAAATTTAACTTTGGGGGTCGCACCAAAAGGGTGGTAGTGAATCAGCCGCCCGTTATATACCCAGCCTGGTTCCCCTTCCCACTCCACCTCTGCTGAGGATACGATGGTCAAGCAAGAGCAGCTAAGAGGAAATCTCCGGTTTGTGTTTCAAGATGCACACAAGGAAGGAAGCAAAATCAGCAGATAACTTTTAGGATGTTTTGGACTTACTGAGATTAGGGTTGTAATCTCACCATATTTTGTTTATTTTATTGGCAATAGATAGAAATGCTAATGAATTCATTTTTCCACTGAGTAAGATTTTTCTATGGGGCTTCATTAACAAAAACCTAGCTGTGATAAGACTTACTTTCTGCCTCTCAACTGGTTTACAGCTAATTTAACTAGTCAATTAACAGGCAAGGATGTTACTCCAGCTCTGAAGAGTGGGATGGTGTATGAAATTAAGGAGAGCAATGCATTTATACATCGCTGGCATTGCCATTTTAAAAACTAGCTTCTAGATCCATTGCTTTTGTATATGTAATCAACCTCAAGAAAAGAGTAAATAATCTACAATTCCAATCTTAAAAATTGCCTGAATCATCTGCTTATGTAGGTTATATTAAAAACTATATTTCAATGTTTTTGTTAGTCCATTCTGGTCTCCTTTGTACTTAGAATGATTTATTCCATGAGAAAAAAATGACACATACAGCACATTGACACAGTTCACTACTTATTTCTTTAAAGTGCCCTTGAGCTGAGCACTGCATAGCTGATTAAAATGGTAGTGAGAATACTGGTGGGGTGGGGTGCTTAGTCGACAATGGAGCCTGTGCTCTTTAACAGCCCTTTCCTGCTTATGCCGACGCTGAAGCAGCTAATTTAACAAATGCAGCAAAATCCATGTGAAGCAGATGTTTTATTAAAGTGATTAGTTACTCCATCATTGAATTAACGGCAGCTGACTGGGTGACCTAATTCTTCACAGATCATTCTAAATTTCCCCTAGTGGGTAACAGCCACATCGAACACTGATACCTCAGTAATAAGGCATTAACAAGCTCTCCACAAGCAACAAATATTTTTCAAAAACATTCTGTTACCAATTTCACTCAGTTTCTTTCCTGGGGAGGGGGGGGGGGGGAATTGTAAAAAAATAAACAGGACTAGCACAGAAAAATAAAAAAAGACGATTCAACTTATTTCAAATGGTTTTCTGTCAGTTTTAACTCCCGTCTGTTGTTGATCCCAATACAGAACAGCGAGAAAATTCTCCCTTGACTGCATTCATTGCCATCAATGCTGCTTTGTGATCAAATGGTTGAAGTTGTCAAATGAAAAGTCAAGAATCATATCAAAAAGACATTTGCATTAAAGTGTGCCTCAGTCAATGGAGCCCTCACGTTTGGCAATTTCCAGTCCCAATGCTTTACTGGACTTCTGATTTAATGGGAACTGGAGTTGGCAGATGGATTTATGTAGGTTTTCTCATAGGGTACAAGCCAGCTGAGCATCAGTAAGATTCTGGTGAACCTTCTGAGAGGCAGTATTAACTGTGGCCAATCAGTTTCATACCCCCTTTTACTTAAATTTAAATGTCCATGCAAACTAATATACATGAGAACATTTTGGGCAGAAGTGTCCATACTTGAGAGCAAGTATGAAAAGGTTAAAAAATCAAAACTGTACATGTATAGTACAGTTAGGTGCATGTATAGCAATTGCACCTAATGTAAATCTAAATTCCACTACATCTATCCACTCCCTTCCTACTGAGTGTTCCATGCACAATGGACAGAACTTTCTGAAGCCTTGCACCACCAGCAGAGCCTCACATGTCGTGGCAGACGTATTAGGAAATCATGGGGTGCTTTATCTACGATTTTACGGTAAGTCACCCACTGATCACGAAGCCCCTCCAGTGATGAAGCACCTTGGAAAGTTCTGTGCTCAATATCAATGAAGGTATAGTGATTTATGAGTTGAAAACTTAGTTATGACCTAGTCAATAGTTACATAAACTATCTCAAAAAAAACGAGGAGTCTACAGATAGAATAAAGACTGTGTAATGATAAATGCTGCACACACCAGAATGCCCAAGTGGATGTGAAAGATATTGGAGTAGATTTTCTGCAATGGCTAGAGCATGACTATGTGGGTTTTGCACACAACTAACCTTTTGAATTTTCATTCATTAGCTGCAATCAGATATTTACATTGAGTTCCCAGCTTGTAATTCAACTGTCACATGAAGCTCGCAGATTTACAAGCAGGATTTCTGGCACTTCAACAGCTAGTTAAAGGGCCACAGCAGCCATTTAAATTAATTGATCTTTTTTGAAGGCAAGAAATTTAGGAAAGTTTTTCTACATTCCGAATTATTATTAAGGGACAGTGCCAAGGAAGAGCACCCAGGTTTATGTGCAGCAGTTAAGGTGCTCTTGTAAGTCTCCAGGGCAGAACTCCACAAAGGAAACACTATCTGGCAGGAGCTGGCACAATTCATCGATGCAGCCTTCCCCATGCAGAGACACTGGCATCAAATCTGAAAATAGTTTTCTGACTTAAGAAATTAGCCAATGTAAGACACCCCCACTAAATTCTTATACCAGATAGATGGATAAAGTGTGTGTCACATGTTCTTGATACTATGTTGTACATTACATGTCCTTTACAAAATTTTCATATTAGCTTAAAGCCCTTGAAATGCTCATCATATATGTTCATATTGAAGCAGGGCACAAATTCAGGCTGCAACTTACCACTGACACTCTTGACACACTTAAATCTTAAAAGGGTTTCACAAAAAAAATTCCTACCAAAACCCAGCAACATCATCTGTGTCCATGTACTCACAAATGTAATGGGCTGCTAGATGGGTGTTGCTTTACGTGCTTCTGACACTTCTGATTTTTTAAATAATTCTCAGGATGTGGACATTGCTGGCAAGACTGGCATTTATTGCTGATCCCTAATTGTCCTTGAGAAGGTGGTGGTGAGCCCCCCTCTTGAACTGCTGCAGTCTGTGTGGAGGTGAAGTTACTCCCATAGTGCTGTTAAGGAGGGAGTTCCAGGATTTTGACCCAGCGACGATGAAGGAATGGTGACATATTTCCAAGTCAGGATGGTGGGTGACTTGGAGAGGGATATCTCAAAGTGTCTGATATCCTAAGTGAGCAGACGAGAACTAGAGGAGGGTCACATGACAATAAGCCCTTGATTGCCTTCAAGGAAGCAATTTGGAAAATACTTGAAACTGGAGCGTGTAGAAGAAGTGGGACAGAGTGATACCAAAGCCCTCCCCCAAGCTGAAGACTAGTACCATCTTCTTTTGTTCTTTCCTCTCTGCTTACTCACTCACTCACCTAGGCATACACCATGGATCACAGTATATTACCCCTTAAACAATATTTGAAGGCGGCAATATTTGCTGCCAATTTTCTAAAATACATTTGTCTGCTGCTTCTATAAGCACCCTTCAAGAAGCAACCATGGATTCAGTTCTGTTCAAGAAGCCAGCAACTCACAGCACCCTGCATCACTCACTCTATCTGTTCCAAGCATTAGCAAAGATGATGACAAAGGCATAGATGAGAGTTTCTGCAGCAGATGGGCTAAGGCTGGGACAGAGGTGGGCCATGTTATAGAGGTGGATGTAGAGGGTCTTTGGTATGAAGAGGATACGGTATCGAAAGCTCAGCTTGGGATTTAACAGAACACCTAGAACAGTCTAGTTCAACCTGAGACAGTAGTTGGAGAGGTGAATGGAGTTGCTGTAATAGATACGGAGTTTGTGGTGGGGTTCAAAGACTATGGTCTTTCCAATGTCTAGCTAGAGAAGTTGTGGCTCATCTAAGACTGGCTGTCAGACAAACAGTTTGACCATACAGTAGAGATGTTGAATGAGATAGTGGAGAGATAGCTGATCCCATGTCTTTGGATGACATCACCAATTGGTAACATGTATAGAAGGAAGAAGAGGAAGGTCATCCTTGACAGACCCCAGAGGAATCTGAGGGCAGGAAGAATAGTCATTGCTAAAGATGCTCTGGCTACAATTGGTTGGGTGAGTGAAACCAAAGGCAATCATGCTAAGTTGGACAATAGAGAAGAAGCGTTACAAGAGGGTGGTGCGGTGTAGTGTGGTTGACTGTGTCAAAGGCTGCAGAGAGCTCAAGGAGGATCAGGAAGGAAAATGCACGACAATCACAGATTATGTCATTTGTGACTTTGATTAGGGTAACTTAAGTGTTGTAGCAAGGGTGGAAACCTGATTGGAGAGATGCAAACACGGTGTCGTGGGAAAGATGGGTATAAATGTGGGAAGGTTCAAGGACATTATGGAGGAAAGAGAGGTTGGAAATGGAGCAGTAGTTTCAACAACAAAGAGGCTAAGGGTGTGTTTTATTTTAAAGAGGGAGGTGATGATGAAAGTTTTGAAAGTGATGGGGATCGTACTTGAGAAGAGGAGACCATTTACAACACCAGATTTCATGGGGACCATGAAGGAAAGCTGGGTGGTCAACAGTTTAGTGGGAATGGAGTCACGGGAACAGGAGGTGGGTTTCATGAACAAGTCCATGAACTCCTGTTGTTGGAGGCAAGAGTGAAGATGTGAGTGATTTAATGGGAGAATTGGTAGTGGCAAAAAGAAGCTGGGAGTTATCTTTTCTCTCCAGGATGATCCTCAAGTGGTGGGTGGTTTTGGCAGAGCAGAGTGTGGCACAATAACACTTGATGTGGTCCAGCCAGATCTGGTGCTGGAGGGCTAAACCAGTTGTGCGCCAGATACAGTCATGTTTGCACCCATGGACTTGAGGGACCAAAGATGGGGCTATACCAGGAATAATTACCAAGATGGGACAGAGTAAAGATTTTACTGAAGACAAGGGCGTCAAAGATGGAGGTGAAAGAGTGATTGAGTAGATCGACAGCTGCAGAAGTATTGTGGCAAATGGAGGTCTGAAAGAATAGGCATTTGGGAATTTGAAAGTGTAGTTGTAAGTGACTGATGATGATGATGAAGAGTTTTTCCAAGGGCAGAAGCAGCAGAAGGTAGGGCTGGAAGAGGTTAGCGGGATATGGGTGATGAGGGATATAAGGAAGAGTGTCATTAGCCAGGGCAGCAGAAGATAGCCTTCATTTCCTTTGAGCTGTCCTCCAAGTCTGCCTTTTTCTTCAAATTGCACATGCACAAATGGTATAAAATAAAACAATTTTGATTGCTACATGGGAAGTGGGCATTCATTGCATTGCATGGGGCTCAATCTTCCCCAGTGATTTGCGCCGTTTTTTTGGCGCGCGCAGCTTCTTTTGGCCTAAATTTTAAAATCCAAGTTTCCCCAAAGATTGTGCACCAACGAAATTCAGTTAGTTACAATATTTTTAGATTTGTTTTTTTTTTGCGTCATGGGGGCGTAACCTGATGTCTGCGTCAGCTTCTCACAATTATGCAAGTTTGGCCAACTTACATTTCTCCCAGGACGGCGTATGTGACCACTCCCAAAAAACCTTCTGGGCACTTAAGAAAAACCAGCGCACATCAAAATATCGGTGCAGAAAGATGCCATTGTTTTTAGGCAAAGTTTTGGAGGGAGTCAAGAACACATAAATATGCATCATCAAGATTAAAGTTTTCACACTTAAAACGCAGAAAATGGAAATTTCATGGAATTCTTTAAGTTTTGATTTTTTTTAAAGTGCCACCGATCACCAAATGTCCCCAAACCATGCTCGAGGGTCGGAGCATTGGCTGGCAGAATCCGTCCCTCGCCTGGACACAGGGGCTCGGGGCTCGGCTTGAAAAGAAGCCTGGGGGAGGTGGAGGGGGGGGATGTGGGAGGTGAACTGAAGGCATGAGAAGCCTTACACTATGCCACTATGCATCAAATGATGGGCAGGAGACGTTGCCCATGTCGGTATATCGAGACAGGTGTCCATACCTGCACCTGAGTGATGCAGACTGTGTCAGAAGACTGCGTTTCTGCAAAGAAGTTGTAACTGAGATCTGTGAGTTCGTAAAAGCAGACCTGCAACCTAGAAGTATCAGGAGGACTACTTTGTCAGTTGAAGTGAAGGGTACAGCTGCACTTACATTCTATGCATCTGGATCGTTCCAGGCCACAACTGGGGCCATTTCTCAACAAGCAACACATATCTGCATTCGGCAGATGACTGTTGCACTACATGCCCTGAGGAATGACTACATAAAGTTCCCCATGACCGCCCAGGCAATGCGTGAAAGGGCTGTGGATTTTTTCAGGATTGCTGGCTTCCCAAAGATACAAGGCTACATTGATTGTAACCACATTGCCTTGCGAGCACCTTTGGAGGATTCCGAGATGTATAGGAACAGAAAAGGCTTCCACTCCATTAATGTGCAATTCACGTGTGACAACATGCATCGCATCATGTCAGTTGATGCAAGATACTCTGGGAGCACCCATGATGTGTTCATCCTATGCGGGGGGCTTATATCTGCCATGTTTCAGCAGCAGCCAGAAGGGCAGAGCTGGCTACTGGGAGACAAAGGGTAAGGCCTCGCCACCTGGCTCATGATGCCCCTACGCGTAACCCAGACGCAAGCTGACCGGAAATAAAACATGTCGCATATTGCGACGTGCAGCATCATAGGGCTCAAGTTTCCGCCCTCTGTAAGAACGGCGCACTCCATAAGGTGCGCCGATTTTCTGGAATAAAAAGGGCGCCGAAAACTAAGCTTGTGATTCTGCGAGCTTCTCAGGACGTCTTCATGCTCAGCGTGACAGAGCACAAGGGGTCGGGGGCAGAGCCAGGTCCCTGCGCTGAAAACAGTGCCAGGATCTCTGCACATGCGCGCTCGAGTGCAAAACAGGTGTAAGTGGCTGGACACGCCCCCTTTTGACAAAAAAAATCTGTTCTAAAATGGAACTATTTTAACTCACTAGAACTGGAGCAAACTAAATGCCGAGAATTGCATTTTCTAAGATGCTCCATTCTAAACTAGTTGCTCCAAAAAAATAGGAGCAACTCAGGCCGAAACTTGAGCCCATAGAGAGGACCATTGGCATCTTGAAACAGCATTTCCGATGCCTGGACCATTCTGGAGGCTGCTTGCAATACTACTCTGAGATTGTCAGTTAGTTCACTGTTGTGAGCTGCATGCTGCATAACTTAATCATCATGAGGCAGCAGCAGCTGGTAGTAGAAGCCCAACCTGAGGTGAGAGTGCTGATGATGATGAGGAAGATGCAGATGATGAGGAGGAGGAGGAAGAGGACGAGGAATCCATGCAACTACCTGAACCCGGAACACGACGGCGGAAGAGGGCGGACCGTCATGCCTCTTTAACAATTGCTCGAGCCTTGTGCCAGCAGCTCATCAGTGAACGCTTTGCTGCCTGAACGCTCAGCAGCAACTATTCCACATAGACCATGTTTATTGTTTGGACCTGTTCCGTAATGTTGTGTTGTGATAATAATGGAACAAATAATGGAAATGATTCTTGTTTACTTCAAAAAATTGTGATAATAATGGAAATGATTCAGTTACAATGTAAAATATATTTTATTCAAATGTTTAACAAACATTTGTTTGTACTTAACTTAACTAAAAATATTCTTATATCAAACTTTAAAGTTTTCCGTTAAGATCACTTACAAACTTCTAAACTTGTAAATTTACATAATTTACAAAAAACTTTTAATTTGAGAACAGTTAAAACAGTAACAACAATAATAAGAACAACAACAGCAGCAAAGAAAGGCTGCACCCATCTCTCCTCCACTTTATTCTAAGACCGCCCACTATGCTTGGTCTTGTTGACTTCACCCCTGCCCGCAGGCGGTGGTGCAGCGTTTCTCGGGTTGGTACCAAACTTATTCTTTCGAATATCTCAGGTAATGTGCACTTCTTGATGGAGGGGGGGGGGTGCAGGCGGTAATGTGGAGGGCCCGGCTTGGGCCTCTTCAGAGGCTGGTCTGCAGATTGGAGTGGAAGTGGCAGTTGATTCTGTCAATGGGCGCGGGGTCTGGGTGTGTTCCCTTATTGCAGCAGCTAACTCCGACATTCCCTCCCTCATGTGCCCTGACAGCGCATCAGCTACCTGCGACATTCCCTCCCTCATGTGCACCGATATTGTATCTGCTGCTTGAGACATACCCTCCCTCATGTACTGGACAGTGTT
Source organism: Pristiophorus japonicus (assembly GCF_044704955.1). Classification (NCBI taxonomy): domain Eukaryota; kingdom Metazoa; phylum Chordata; class Chondrichthyes; family Pristiophoridae; genus Pristiophorus; species Pristiophorus japonicus. The sequence continues at coordinate 198,166,156 of NC_091982.1, read as the reverse complement.
CCCATTTCTCGTGAGAGTGTTGTTACTTCTCCCGACAGTTCCGATACCTCATCACCCACACTTCTGATGGTGTCCAGGAATGATTGTGTAAGGTCAATGCTCTCCGCACTCATTGCCATCATCTGAACCACATCTGTTAGATCCTGCACCTCAAAAGAGCGCTATCGAGCTCTCCTTCCCCTCCGCACCCTGGGTGTGGCTCGCTGTATCCCACTGGGACCCGCAGCCTCGGATGGCGGGGCCCTGGGTGTGCCTTGCTGCATCCCACTGGGACCTGCAGCCTTGGAAGTAGAGCCCTGGGTGTGCTTTGCTGCACCCCACTGGAATCCCCAGCCTCAGACTGTGGGAAACCATGGAATGTCCCAACACTGGTGCCAGTCAGGAAAGTGGCTGGCACATCAATGGGCAGCATGTGTAGGCTCACACAGCGCAGGCAACTGACTAATTTGAAGGACCACGATGAATGATAGCACATTGCATCAACCGAAGCGTAGCTGATAGAGACATCCCCATAACCTGAAGCATGGTTAGCCTGCGCAGTACTTAACATTTAGCAAAGCCAGACTGTGGAATTTGCAGAACTTACCCTCTCCCTCGAGTTTTCAACCCAGCTTGTGCAGTGATGGTTGCTTTTCTCCAGGCAGGACCCATCAAAGCAGCGACCCTCTCTTCTAAGGGTGTTAGGGATGCAGATTTGCTGGGCTTCCTCCTGGTCGAGTTCTTTCCCATTTGTTGTGTGCCACCTTCCTCTGCAAAGATGAAAACATAACTTTTTAGGGAGGGTATCTTTCTGCTGGATGGGACATATACAGCTGGTCACATTTACAATTGCAATTCCAGTGAATAAATTAAAATATTACTTACACTAACTACTTGACTAAGGTCCTACCACTTCTTATTGCACTGGCCTCCAGACCTCTGGGTGGTTACTATTGCACAGTAATCTTCTGCAAGTCGGTTCCAGCGTTTCTTCATTTCTTTTGGTGAAACTTTTATGTGACTTCTGCTGGTGTCCAGCTCGTGCCATCTATCTCAATCATAGTAACTAGTGCCTCCACTTCATCCTGTAAGAAATTCTTGGTCCTTGAGCCGCATTGCATATTATATTGCAGCTCCGGTTTTTCCTATGAGAATTAAAGTTCTCACATATAATTGGCTCTTTAAAAATGGCCGAATGCAGACCGGGAGCTGTACTGGGTATGCGCACCCATAGCAATCATGTCAAAACGTCCTTTTTTTTCCCGTGCATGTGCAGAAGGAGGGCATTGTTTTTTTGGCGAGGATATAAGGCTCTACCCCCCGAAGCTACAGCACAGGCTGTGCGGCACCAATTTCAAAAAATAGAACACGGAAACCTGCTACTTTTGTTTGGAGTAGTTAGGGCCCAAACAATTGACACAACTCTGGTAATGCACCAAAAAACGGCACTGGGGAAAATTGAGCCCATAGTTCTGTACCTTTGGTCTCTAACCACCTGAACTTTATTAAGTGGAAGGCCATGCAGTTCATGAATGCCATTGCATTGTGTCAAATTGAGGGAAATTGAGCTGTTAACTGTAACTGCAAGTGATGGTTAAATTGGGAAAGTTGAAAATTCCCATGAAAAGAGGCAGTTTGAAATCTCAGAGAGCAGTCAGTACTGGTCAGTTTCATATATGTTAAAGAAAGGAGAAACACTATTTGAAAAGTAATTTATAAAAAATTAGTTTAGTTCTCAGAGATAGACCTCTTTATTATTTTGTCTATTCATTGAGTTAGTGAGAAGGATGTCTACTGTAAATATATAACTATATTATACAACTCCTACTTACTCATCTGCTTTTTCATCTTTTGTCAAAAAAAATTGCTCGATAGCTTAAACTTAAAATTAAGTCTGCAGTAATGCTCTACCTCCTTTGAAGTGAGATTAAAAAGGCATAAATCCTGTAGCTAAAAGAAATTACCAGACAGGGTTGCTGTTCAATTTCATGGGCACATTACCAAAAGCCGACCTAGATCCCAAGGCAAGGATAGATACTCTTGAAGGTATTGGTGTTGGAACTCACCCATCAGAGTAATCCAAGACATGAGAGCCAAAATAATCTAGGATAATATTAGAAAAGATCTAAAAATCATAACAGAACATTTTATATATATATATACCATAAAGGACATCAACACATTCCTAATGCTAATCACGAGTAATGGGACAATTAACGCATTAACTTTTAAAAAAAATCTTAATGAGAGGAGCTCCTGTTTTGCAATATTTCAGGTGACCCACAAGGCTAAAGCTTGTGCACCCGATAACACAGAACCCACTCGCTCAATCGTAACCGGCACTCAGCAAGCTCAGTTTGCATAAATTACCACAAATCCACACCACTTCCAAATTTCAATCATAAATTTAAGGCATTTAGATATTCACAAGTACTGATTCAAAACTACTCATACACAAACATATTGTTGCAGACCTCCTTCCGTGAATACAAACTGGAATATCATCATAAAGTAGCATTTGGAGCAGTAATTATAAAGAGTGTAGGTGATGTTCTCATTTGTCATTGTCAATTTCATGTTTGCATTAACTTGAATGTGAAGCACAACATAAGAGATAATTCTGCAAAATTAGCAGCTATGTAGCAAACAAGTTTGAATAAAAAATTAATCACGAACTGTGCTAATTTATACAATCAGTGGCACATAGTCAGATTCAGTTACTGGAATATCCAGAAACAGCCTGCTCTCAAAACCTACTGCTCCAGCACCATGCTGTCATTATTCGGCCATAATGTGCACCGTCTGCCGTTAGTTAGACTTGCTCTTTTCCGTGGCAAGTTACTGAAAATGCCAGCTGATAACAGTGCAGCGAGGGAAATAGGGCATCTGAGACCCGAGTAAACAAGGCAACCAACTGTGCATCTCCTTAACCAGTCAGATTGAAGGACTGGGAAATAAACAACGCAAGGACTGAGAAGGAATTGCAAATTAGAGTGGGTGAATTCAATGTCAAAACAAGTATAGAAAGAGAAATAAAGGGAGGGAAAGAAAGATTGGATTAAGAGAGAAAAAAAAGACAGAAAGGAAAAGTCAAAAAAATTAATTCACAATTTTACATTTTTTAAATCTCCAACAACAATTAATACCTGAAGGAATGAGACTCCACACTTGTAATGGTTAATTTTCAGTGCCAGAGCGATTGATTGGCAGTCCCACCTTCCATCCTACATAAACTTGAGCTCATCCAAAACTCTGCTGTCTGTATCCTAACTCACAGGAAGTCCTGTTCATCCATCACCCCTGTGCTCACTGACCTACATTGGCTCTTGGTCTGGTAATGCATCAATTAAAAAAATCTCATCCTATCTCTGTAACTTACTCTATCCCTACAACCCTCTGAGATTTTTGTGCTCCTCCAATTCTGGCCTCTTGCATATCCCCAATTTTAATCACTCCAAATTGGCGGCCGTGCCATCCGCTGCCTAGGCTCTAATCTCAGGACATCTGTCTCTCTACCACTTTTTCCTCCTTTAAGACACTCCTTAAAACCTACCTCTTTGACCAAGCTTTTGGTCATCTGTTGTAATATCTCCTTATATGGCTTGGTGTCAAATTTTATTTGATAATGCTCCTGAGAAGCACGTTGGGAAGTTTTACTCCGTTAAAGGCACTAGATAAATGCAGGTTGTTGCTACTGTAATTAAAACATCGCGCTGTTAAAAGTGTACGTAGACTTGAAATGCCACTACTTAACTTTCAGTGATGAGTTTAGTTCGTATCTATCGCGCAAATGCAACAACTTCACATCATTCAATGCATTTTAATGGTGAGACAGACACCGAGATGCTGTTTTCACAAAACTAACAGCGGAGCAGTGCAACTCGGACAGCAACTTTTGGATATCCGCACATCTGATTCTCGTCTAAAGTTGCTGTATTATTTGCAAATAAATAATGGTGAGTGCCATTATCCTCACTCTTATTTTGACATCAAATTCTGGCCCATTATGTCACCCAATGCATCACTGTGTCTCTTCTATTCGTCATTCCTCGCGTTATTCTTAAAGACATTCATTTTCATTGACAATTTCCAGCCTGTCTCCTTGCTGGACTTCAAGTTCTAATAACAAGAGGAACTGACAATTAAAAAAAACCTCACTGCAACTGGTTAAGATCGGGGTGAAGTAAACTGGATGAAGGAGGTCTGAGAAATAAAAACTGACTGTGGCAATTAAGGATCACCTTTTGCATTAAATGAAATATCTATTATACCTGCATCTGATATAGAATCAGTTTGGGTGGAAATAAGAAATAATAAGGGAAATAAGTCACTGGTGGGAGTAGTCTATAGGCCCCGAACATTGGCTATACTGTAGGACAGAGTATAAATCAAGAAGTAATGGAGGCTTGTAAGAAAGGTACAGCAATAATCATGGGTGATTTTAATCTTCATATAGACTGGACAAATCAAGTTGGCAAAGGTAGCCTTGAGGACATGCTCATAGAGTGTATTCGGGATGGTTTCTTCGAACAATACTTTGTGGAATCAACCAGGGAGCAGGATATTTTAGATTTGGTGATGTGTAATGAGATAGGATTAATTCATGATCTCATAGTAAAGGATCATTGAGGGAAGAGTGATCATAGCATTTTAGAATTTCAAATTCAGTTTGAGGGTGAGAAACTTGGCGAGAGGCGGGAGCAGCGTGAGTTGGAGAGGCCTATAAAGGCCCGGCTTGTGCAGCTCCAGCCGGGAGAAAAAGCAAAAAAGAAGTAGAAAGAAATCAAAGGGGTAAGTGATTGGCTGGTGATTGGTGAGTAGCTTTTCTTTTTCTTTTTTAAATCAGTAAGTAACCTGTTAACATTGTTGTTGCCAAATTAAGGTTAAATCATGGCAGGAGAGCTCGGACACGTGATATGCTCCTCCTGTACCATGTGAGAACTCAGGGACACTTCCGGTGTCCCTGACGACTACGTGTGCGGGAAGTGTATCCGCCTCCAGCTCCTGACGGACCGCGTGCCAGAATTGGAGCTGAGGGTGGATTCACTCTGGAGCATCCACGATGCTGAGAATGACGTGAGTAGCACGTGTAGCGAGTTGGTCTTACCGCAGGTGAAGGGTCCACAGCTAGATAGGGAATGGAAGATCAACAGGAAGAACAGTGCAAGGAAGGTAGTGCAGGGGTCCCCTGCAGTCATCCCCCTGCAAAACAGATACACCGCTTTGAGTACTGTTGGGGGGGATGACTCACCAGGGGAGAGCAGCAGCAGCCAAGTTCAAGGTACCATGGCTGGCTCTGCTGCACAGGAGGGCAGGAAAAAGAGTGGGAGAGCGATAGTGATAGGGGATTCAATTGTAAGGGGAATAGATAGGCGTTTCTGTTGCCGTAACCGAGACTCCAGGCTGGTATGTTACCTCCCTGGTGCAAGGGTCAAGGATGTCTCGGAGCGGCTGCAGGACATTCTGAAAAGGGAGGGTGAACAGCCAGTTGTCGTGGTGCACATTGGTACCAACGATATAGGTAAAAAAAGGGATGAGGTCCTACGAGTCGAATTTAAGGAGCTAGGAGCTAAATTAAAAAGTAGGACCTCAAAGGTAGTAACCTTGGGATTGCTATCAGTGCCACGTGCTAGTCAGAGTAGGAATCGCAGGATAGCTCAGATGAATACGTGGCTTGTGCAGTGGTGCAGCAGGGAGGGATTCAAATTCCTGGGGCATTGGAACCGGTTCTGGGGGAGGTGAGACCAGTACAAACCGGACGGTCTGCATCTAGGCAGGACCGGAACCAATGTCCTAGGGGGAATGTTTGCTAGTGCTGTTAGGGAGGAGTTAAACTAATATGGCAGGGGGATGGGAACCAATGCAGGGAGACAGAGGGAAACAAAATGGAGACAGAAGCAAAGGACAGAAAGGAGATGAGTAAAAGTGGAGGGCAGAGAAACCCAAGGCAAAAAACAAAAAGGGTCACTTTACAGCAAAATTCTAAAGGGTCAAAGTGTATTAAAAAGGCAAGCCTGAAGGTTCTGTGCCTCAATGCGAGGAGTATTCGGAATAAGGTGGACGAATTAACTGTGCAGATAGTGATTGGCATCACAGAGACATGGCTCCAGGGTGACCAAGGCTGGGAACTCAACATCCAAGGGTATTCAACATTTAGGAAAGATAGACAGAAAGGAAAAGGAGACGGGGTGGTGTTGATGGTTAAAGAGGAAATTAATGCAATTGTAAGGAAGGACATTAGCTTGGATGATGAGGAATCGGTATGGGTGGAGCTACGGAATACCAAAGGGCAGAAAACGCTAGTGGGAGTTGTGTACAGACCTCCAAACAGTAGTAGTGATGTTGGGGAGGGCATCAAACAGGAAATTAGGGGTGCATGCAATAAAGGTGCAGCAGTTATCATGGGTGACTTTAATATGCACATAGATTGGGCTAACCAAACTGGAAACAATACGGTGGAGGAGGATTTCCTGGAGTGCATAAGGGATGGTTTTCTAGACCAATATGTCGAGGAACCAACTGGGGGGAGGCCATCTTAGACTGGGTGTTGTGTAATGAGAGAGGATTAATTAGTAATCTCGTTGTGCGAGGCCCCTTGGGGAAGAGTGACCATAATATGGTGGAATTCTACATTAGGATGGAGAATGAAACAGTTAATTCAGAGACCATGGTCCAGAACTTAAAGAAGGGTAACTCTGAAGGTATGAGGCGTGAATTGGCTAGGATAGATTGGCGAATGATACTTATGGGGTTGACAGTGGATGGGCAATGGCAGACATTTAGAGACCGCATGGATGAACTACAACAATTGTACATCCCTGTCTGGCGTAAAAATAAAAAAGGGAAGGTGGTTCAACCATGACTATCAAGGGAAATCAGGGATAATATTAAAGCCAAGGAAGTGGCATACAAATTGGCCAGAAATAGCAGCGAACCCGAGGACTGGGAGAAATTTAGAACTCAGCAGAGGAGGACAAAGGGTTTGATTAGGGCAGGGAAAATGGAGTACGAGAGGAAGCTTGAAAGGAACATTAAAATGGACTGGATATGTAAAGAGAAAAAGGTTAGTAAAGACAAACGTAGGTCCCCTGCAATCAGAATCAGGGGAAGTCATAACTGGGAACAAAGAAATGACAGACCAATTGAACAAGTACTTTGGCTCGTTATTCACAAAGGAGGACACAAACAACCTTCCGGATATAAAAGGGGTCAGAGGGTCGAGTAAGAAGGAGGAACTGAGGGAAATCCTTATTCGTCGGGAAATTGTGTTGGGGAAATTGATGGGATTGAAGGCCGATAAATCCCCAGGGCCTGATGGTCTGCATCCCAGAGTGCTTAAGGAGGTGGCCTTGGAAATAGCGGATGCATTGACAATCATTTTCCAACATTCCATAGACTCTGGATCAGTTCCTATGGAGTGGAGGGTAGCCAATGTAACCCCACTTTTTAAAAAAGGAGGGAGAGAGAAAACAGGGAGTTATTGACCGGTCAGCCTGACATCGGTAGTGGGTAAAATGATGGAATCAATTATTAAGGATGTCATAGCAGCGCATTTGGAAAGAGGTGACATGATAGGTCCAAGTCAGCATGGATTTGTGAAAGGGAAATCATGCTTGACAAATCTTCTGGAATTTTTTGAGGATGTTTCCAGTAGAGTGGACAAGGAAGAACCAGTTGATGTGGTGTATTTGGACTTTCAGAAGGCTTTCGACAAGGTCCCACACAAGAGATTAATGTGCAAAGTTAAAGCACATGGGATTGGAGGTAGTGTACAGACGTGGATTGAGAACTGGTTGGCAGACAGGAAGCAAAGAGTAGGAGTAAATGGGTACTAGAATGGCAGGCAGTGACTAGTGGGGTACCGCAAGGTTCTGTGCTGGGGGCCCAGCTGTTTACACTGTACATTAATGATTTAGACGAGGGGATTAAATGTAGTATCTCCAAATTTGCAGATGACACTAAGTTGGGTGGCAGTGTGAGCTGCGAGGAGGATGCTATGAGGCTGCAAAGTGATTTGGATAGGTTAGGTGAGTGGGCAAATGCATGGCAGATGAAGTATAATGTGGATAAATGTGAGGTTATCCACTTTGGTTGTAAGAAAAGAGAGACAGACTATTATCTGAATGGTGACAGATTAGGAAAAGGGGAGGTGCAACGAGACCTGGGTGTCATGGTACATCAGTCATTGAAGGTTGGCATGCAGGTACAGCAGGCCGTTAAGAAGGCAAATGGCATGTTGGCCTTTGTAGCGAGGGGATTTGAGTACAGGGGCAGGGAGGTGTTACTACAGTTGTACAGGGCCTTGGTGAGGCCACACCTGGAGTATTGTGTACAGTTTTGGTCTCCTAACTTGAGGAAGGACATTCTTGCTATTGAGGGAGTGCAGCGAAGGGTCACCAGACTGATTCCTGGGATGGCGGGACTGACATATCAAGAAAGACTGGATCAACTGGGCATGTATTCACTGGAACTCAGAAGAATGAGCAGGGATCTCATAGAAATTTTTACAATTCTGACGGGGTTAGACAGGTTAGATGCAGGAAGAATGTTCTCAATGTTGGGGATGTCCAGAACCAGGGCTCACAGTCTAAGGATAAGGGGTAAGCCATTTAGGACCGAGATGAGGAGAAACTTCTTCACCCAGAGAGTGATGAACCTGTGGAATTCTCTGCCACAGCAAGTTGTTGAGGCCAATTCACTAAATATATTCAAAAAGGAGTTAGATGTAGTCCTTATTATTAGGGGGATCAAGGGGTATGGCGAGAAAGCAAGAATGGGATACTGAAGCTGCATGTTCAGCCATGAACTCATTGAATGGCGGTGCAGGCTCGAAGGGCCGAGTTGCCTACTCCTGCACCTATTTTCTATGTTTCTATCTCTCAAACTAGTGTCCTGAACTTAAATAAAGGCAATTACAAAGGTATGAAGACAGAGTTGGCTAAAGTGGACTGGGAAAATAGACGAAAGGTTAAGATGGTAGAAAAGCAGAGGCAGACATTTAAGGAGATATTTCAAAACTCTCAGCAAAGATATATTCCAGTGAGAAAGAAAGACTCCAAGAGAAGGATGAACCTTCCATGGCCAAATGAGGAAGTTAAGGATGGTATCAAGTTGAAAACAAAGGCATGCAATGTTGTGAAGATTAGTAGTAAGCCAGAGAATTGGGAAATGTTTAGAAACCAGCAAAGGACAACTAAAAATATAATAGAGAGAGAAAAGAGTTTTTGAGAGTAAACTAGCAAGAAATATAAAAACAGACAGTAAGAGCTTCTATAAAAAGGAAGAGAGTAGCTAAAGTAAACATTGCTCCCTTAGAGGATGAGACTGGGGCATTAATAATGGGAAACAGGGAAATGGCAGAGATTTTGAACAAATATTTTGTATCGGTCTTCACGGTGGAAGACACTAAAAGCAACCTAATAATAATCGATAATCAAGGGGCTATATGGAGGGGGGAACTTAGAACAATCACTATCACTAGAGAAAAAGTTCTAGGCAAACTAATGGGACTAAAGGTGGACAAGTCCCCTGGACCTGATGGCCTGCATCCTAGGGTCTTAAAAGAAACGGCTGCAGAGATCGTGGAATCATTGGTTGTAATCTACCAAAATTCCCTGGAATCTGGAGAGGTCCCAGTGGATTGGAAAACCGCACATATAACGTCCCTATTCAAGAAATAGGGAGACAGAAAGCAGGACATTATAGACCAGTTAGCCTAACATCTTTCATTGGGAAAATGCTGGAGTCCATTATTAAGGAAGTAGTGGCAGGACATTTAGAAAATCATAAGGCAATCAAGCAGAATCAGCATGGTTTTATGAGTCAGCATGTTTGTCAAATTTGCTAGCATTCTCTGAGGATGTAATGAGCAAAGTGGATAAAGGGAAACCAGTAGATGTCGTGCATTTCGATTTCCAGAAACCATTCAATAAGATGTCACGTAAAAGGCATTTTATCCCGAGATTACAAAATGTTGCAGTACAGAGGGATCTGGGGTTTCTTATACATGAAACACAAAAAGTTAGCATGCAGGTACAGCAAGTAATCAGGAAGGCAAATGGAATGTTGGCCTTAATTGCAAGGGGGATGGTGTATAAAAGCAGGGAAATCCTGCTCCAACTGTGCAGGGCGTTGGTAAGAGCACACCTGGAGTACTGCGTACAATTTTGCTCTCCTTTTTTGAGGAAGGATATACTTGCAGAAGGAGTCAGTTCAGAGAAGGTTCATGAGGTTGATTCCTGAGATGAAAGGGTTGTCATATGAAGAAAGGTTGTGTAGGTTGGGCCTATACTCATTGGAGTTTAGAAGAATGAGGGGTGATCTTATTGAAACATAAAAGATTCTGAGGGGTCTTGACAGGGTAGATGCAGAGAGGATGTTTCCCATCATGGGGGAATTTAGAACTAGGGGCATAGTTTCAGAATAAGGGGTTGACCATTTAAGACAGAAATTAGGAGGAATTTCTTCTCTCAGGGTCGTGAATCTTTGGAATTCTCTACCACAGGGAGCTGTAGAGACTGGGTCTTTAAATATATTTAAGGTGGAGATCGACAGATTTCTGAATGATAAGGGAGTCAAGGGTTATGGGGAACAAGCGGGGAAGTGCAGTTGGAGCCAGGATCAGATCAGCCATGATCTTATTGAATGGCGGAGCAGGCTCGAGGGGCCAAATGGCCTACTCCTGCTCCTATTTCTTATGTTCTTATGTTCTTATGCAGATGTAGTGTATTTGGATTTGCAGAATGCATTCGATAAGGTGCCACATAAAAGGTTACTGCACAAGAGCTCACAGGTTTGGGGATAATATATTAGCATGGATAGAGGATTAGCTAACAGAAAACAGAGAGTAGGGATAAATGGGTCATTTTCAGGTTGGCAAACTGTAACTAGGGGGTGCCACAGGGATCAGTGCTGGGTCCTCAACTATTTACAATCTATATTAATGACATGGATGAAGGGACCAAGCGTAATGTAGCCAAATTTGTGATGATACAAAGATAGGTGGGAAAGCAAGTTGTGAAGAGGACACAAAGAATCTGCAAAGGGATATAGATAGGTTAAGTGAGTGGGCAAATATTTGACAGATGGAGTATAATGTGGGAAAATGTGAGGTTATCCACTTTGGTAGGAAGAATAAAAATACAAATTAATATTTAAATGGCGGGAGACTACAAAATGCTACTGACAGAACGATCTGGGGGTCCTTGTACATGAAACACAAAACGTTAACTTGCAGTACAGCAAATAATTAGGAAGGCAAATGGAATGTTGGCCTTTATTGCAAGGGGGATGGAGTATAAAAGTAGAGAAGTTTTGCTACAACTGTACAGGGCATACTCCACAGTACCTGGAGTACTGCGTACAGTTTTAATCTCATTTAAGGAAGGATACACTTGCATTGGAGGCAATTCAGAGAAGGTTCACTAGGTTAATTCCTGAGGTGAAGCGGTTGTCTTACAAAGAATGGTTGAGCAGGTTGGCCCTCTACTTATTGTTTTAGAAGAATGAGAGGTGATCTTATTGAAACATATAAGATTCTGAGGGGGCTGGATAGGGTAGATGCAAAGAGGATGTTTCCCATCATAGGAATGGTTGGCCTTCTACTCATTGTTTTAGAAGAATGAGAGGTGATCTTATTGAAACATATAAGATTCTGAGGGGGCTGGATAGGGTAGATGCAAAGAGGATGTTTCCCATCATAGGGGAATCTACTACTAGGGATCACAGTTTCAGAATAAGGGGTTGCACATTTAAAATGGAGATGAGGAGGAATTTCTTCTCTCAAAGTGTCATGAATCTTTGGAATTCTCTACCCCAAAGAACTGTTGAAGCTGGAGTCATTGAATATATTTAAGCTAGAGATAGACACATTTTTGAAAGATAGGGTTATGGGGAGCAGGCAGGAAAGTGGAGTTGAAGCCAAGATCAGATAAGCCATGATCTTATTGAATGCTGGAGCAGGCTCGAGGGGCCAAATGGCCTACTTCAGTTCCTATTTCTTATGTTCTTATGTAAATATCTTATGCATATTGCAGATATACATGAACAAAAATACCTTTATAGCTAGGAATGGAATATGATTTTTGACCAAATTGGGAACAAAATGAATGAGTTTAAAACAAACGTAACATTTGTTTGCAATATTTTGTTTTATGTATCTGTTTAACTTTGACACCATGATACAGTCAAGATAAGCTTCAAAGGAAATCTCCCGTTATTTCTTTTGACTGTTTCTTTTGATTGCTATGTCACCTAAATCTCTGTTTAACTCTCTGACTTTGAACAGTGTCTCGAGATTTGCTTTTCTCATATACATGTGGTTGTCAGCTTCTACATAGTCAGACCTCAAATGATTAAAGTAAATCCTCAGCTACTCAGTCCTGGAAGCTTAAACATATCCAGATTCTTTAGTAAACATTTTACATATCCCAAAATTAATTTTACGAAAAAATGAAATATATGCGAAAATTGAGTCAGCCTAGGGTGGTAAGGTACGGGTGGGAGAAGTGACCATAAACTATTATCGCCCAACTCAGTCGAGGAACAGCACATCATCTTTCGTTTAGGCACTCTACAGTCTTCTGGACTCAACATCGAGTTCAACAATTTCAGAACACAACCTCTGCCCATTTTTGGCATCCTTTCCCCACCCACTCCCCGATATTATATTTTATTTCTCTTTGCCTCCTATGGCAGCTGGTCATTATTCCACCATTGACACCCTATCTATACTAACCCTTTTCTAACTTCTGTCATTACCATTTCAATTCGGCCCATCATTCCTTTGGTCTCTCTAATCTCTCCTGCCTTCCACCCTACCACAGATCTTCCCTTTTGTTCTTTCTTCCTCTCCCCCTTTCAGTGCTCCTTAAGAATCTGTTCTTTTCAAACATTCACCTGTTCTGACGAATGGTCATCGACCTGAAACGTTAACTCTGTTTTTCTCCCCACAGATGTTGCCTGATGCGCTGAGATTTCCAGCATTTTCTGTTTTTATTTCAGTCATGGCATGCTTTACTGTCAGAGAGAGCCAAAGGATAGGGAAGTGGAGGAAGACATTGTACAGAAGTGTAACTGTTCCCTGCTGGGAAGATTATGTTGGAGTCCTTATTTCACACTTCCCAGTGAACAAATACAAGATGGTATTAGCATAGGTTTAGGAACAGATCTCCTGACTGGTCTGCTAAATAAGGATCAGTTCATTATGTGTAGGGAACTAAATACGAGGGGAGGAGGAAGCGGCGGGTGGGGGGAGGGGGATGACAATTATCAGAAATAAAAATAGACAAATATAGCTATAGTAATGCACAGAGCTGCATTTGAATATACCTCACGCTCTGTCGTTACCAACAGCCCTGCAATGTCTCAGAAAAACAAAAATAAGATGATGTCAGCCTGACTCAGTTGATAGCACTCTTGTCTCTGACTCAAAAGGTTATGAGTTCAAGTCCACTGCAGGGCCTAGGCACATCATTTAGCTGAGACTTCAGTACAGTAGCGAGGGAGTGCTACATTGTTGGAGGTGCTGGGGTCAATTTTCAGGTGACGCATTCATCTGGCAGGAGTCCACTCTGCCCACTCTATGTATACGCGGAGTCAGAGGAAATGTATTAGCATGGATAGAGAATTGGCTAGCTAACAGAAAGCAGAGAGTCGGGATAAATGGGTCCTTTTCGGGTTGGAAATCGGTGGTTAGTAGTGTGCCACAGGGATCGGTGCTGGGACCACAACTGTTTACAATATACATAGATGACCTGGAAGAGGGGACAGAGTGTAGTGTAACAAAATTTGCAGATGACACAAAGATTAGTAGGAAAGCGGGTTGTGTTGAGGACACAGAGAGGCTGCAAAGAGATTTAGATAGGTTAAGCGAATGGGCTAAGGTTTGGCAGATGGAATACAATGTCGGAAAATGTGAGGTCATCCACCTTGGAAAAAAAACAATAAAAGGGAATATTATTTGAATGGGGAGAAATTACAACATGCTGCAGTGCAGAGGGACTTGGGGGTCCTTGTGCATGAATTCCAAAAAGTTAGTTTGCAGGTGCAGCAGGTAATCAGGAAGGCGAATGGAATGTTGGCCTTCATTGCGAGAGGGATGGAGTACAAAAGCAGGGAGGTCCTGCTGCAACTGTACAGAGTATTGGTGAGGCCGCACCTGGAGTACTGCGTGCAGTTTTGGTCACCTTACTTAAGGAAGGATATACTAGCTTTGTAGGGGGTACAGGGACGATTCACTAGGCTGATTCCGGAGATGAGGGGGTTACCTTATGATGATAGATTGAGTAGACTGGGTCTTTACTCGTTGGAGTTCAGAAGGATGAGGGGTGATCTTATAGAAACATTTAAAATAATGAAAGGGATAGACAAGATAGAGGCAGAGAGGTTGTTTCCACTGGTAGGGAAGACTAGTACTATGGGGCACAGCCTCAAAATACGGGGGAGCCAATTTAAAACCGAGTTGAGAAGGAATTTCTTCTCCCAAAGGGTTGTGAATCTGTGGAATTCTCTGCCCAAGGAAGCAGTTGAGGCTAGCTCATTGAATGTATTCAAATCACAGATAGATAGATTTTTAACCAAAAAGGGAATTAAGGGTTACGGGGAGCGGGCGGGTAAGTGGAGCTGAGTCCACGGCCAGATCAGCCATGATCTTGTTGAATGGAGGAGCAGGCTCGAGGGGCTAGATGACCTACTCTGGTTCCTAATTCTTATGTAGTCAGTGGGGGCCATGCCATTTTTGTGTCTGGGCCAAATTCAAATAAAATCGGCAAGTTTCCAGTGCTAATCACAACCCCTTAAAGGAGAATTACACTTCTCGATGGTAGATGAGGGCAGCGATGTTTTGAGCAGCAGGCAGAATGGGTAGATTTTCAGTTTTGGGGTAGTGATTTCAATGGAAAGAAAAATTGAGCGGGGTATACGACAGGCGGCTGATCCTCTCAAGTCAGCTGTCCACCTCTGCCTAAAGTGAAAATTGATCTCCATTGACTTCAACTAGAGCCCGCAGATGCTCTGTGCAGTGGTGGATGTGCTTATAGAGCAAATCAGTAGCAGGTAGGACGTCCTCTTGCCTTCTGATGGGCATTGGATGCCTATTTGAATTTTCCAATAGCAATGAAGAGAGATGGCAAAGCAACTAAATATCACCAGGACCTGGCAGCAGTGCAGGAAAAAAATGAATGTCACCAGGACTGCCGAAGTAAGACTCTCTTTCACACCTCTCTAACTTTATTCCAAGTCTTGGCACCATCCTTTTTGCATCCCAGCACTATCAATCCTTCCCTCCCAGACTTGGCATGCTTCTCCTTCAATCAGTCACAACAGTGGTATCAAGCAGCACTTACTCATCAATAACCTGCTCACCGATGCTCACTTTATGTTCCGCCAAGACAACTCGGTGCCACATCTCATTGCAGCCTTGGTCCAAACATGGACAGAAGAGCTGAATTCCAGAGGTGAAGTGAGTCACTGCTCTTGACATCAAATCAGTATTTGACCGAGTGTGGGCTCAAGGAGCCTTAGTAAAATTGAAGTCAATGCAAATCAGGGGAAAAACTCTCCACTGGCTGGAGTCATACCTAGCACAAAGGAAGATAGATTTGGTTGTGGACGTCAATCATGTCAGCCCGAGGACATCACTGCAGGAGTTCCTCAGAGCAGTGCCCTAGGCCCAACTATCTTCAGCTGCTTCATCAATGACCTTCCCTCCATTATAAGGTCAGAAGTGGGGATGTTCACTGATGATTGCACAGTGTTCAGTGCCATTCACAACTCCTCAGACAATGAAGCAGTCCATGCTCGCACGCAGCAAGATGTGGACAACATTCAGGCTTGGGCTGATAAGCGACAAGTAACATTCGTGCCACACAAGTTCCAGGCAATGACCATCTCCAACGAGCGAGATTCTAACCATCTCCCCTTGACATTCAACGGCATTACCATCGTGGATTTTCCCACTGTCAACATCCTGGGGGGTCACCATTGACCAGAAACTTAACTGGACCGGCCACATAGAATCTGTGGCAACAAGAGCGGGTCAGACGCTGGGTATTCTGTGGTGAGTGTCTCACCTCCTGACTCCCCAAAACCTTTCCACCATCTACAAGGAACAAGTCAGGAACGCGATGGAATATTCTCCACTTGCCTGGATGAGTGCAGCTCCAACAAAACTCTAAAAGCTCGACACCATCCAGAACAAAGTAGCCCACTTGATTGGCACCCCAACCACCACCTTCAACATTCACTTCCTCCACCACCGGCGCAACATGGCTGTAATGTGTACTGTTATGTTCAGAATAACTGTAAACTGTACACAAGACTGTATACTGTAAGCTCAAACTGTTGTGACCTTGGTCTCTTTAATGTAACTCCAGAGTGAGGAAGCAGCATGGTAGACTGCCTTTTATACCTGCTTGCCTGGGGTGTGCACGTGACCCTTAGGTCTCCCACAGGTGCGCCCCCTGGTGACAAGTCTTACACACTAGTAAAGTTTACATACATAACATCACTCCGCGCCCCCACCCCCAAAGTCTTCGATACAAGTTATTTACAAGTTGAGGGGTTCCGGAGCTCTGCGTTACCGGGTTGATCGCCTGAGTTGAAGCCCTGGCATGGGTGAGTTGGTTGGATCATTGTTGAACTGCAGCGCAGCTGGTCTGATCGGACTGTCAGGCATGGGGGGGTTCATCCTCGAGATTGACCGTGAGGTCAATTGCTGGTTGGGTGTGTGTTGGTGGATCACTGATGGTAATGTCCTCTTCAAACTGTTCTTGGTTGTCAGTGAATCGCAGTTTGGTTTGATCCACGTGTTTTCTGCACGTTTGCCCATTCAAAAGTTTGACAACACTCCATTCCCCTCCTTGGCTAAAACAGTGCTAGCAACCCATTTGGGACCATGACCGTAATTAAGAACAAAGACAGGGTCATTAACCTCAATGTCACGCGATACAGCCATGCGATCGTGGTACACATTATGCCAGTGACGCCAGGTTTCTACATGATCATTGAGATCCGGGTGGACTAAGGAGAGCCTGGTTTTGAGTGCTCTCTTCATTAACAATTCTGCCAGGGGAACACCGGTAAGCGAGTGGGGTTGCGTCCGGTAGCTGAGCAGAATCAGAGATAACCGGGTCTGCAGGGAACTGTCCATCACACTTCAAGCTCTGCTTGATGGTTTGGACTGCCCATTCAGCTTGACCATGGGATGCGGGCTTAAACGGGGCAGACCTGACATGCTTGATGCCATTGCAGGTCATGAACTCGTTGAATTCCGAGCTGGTGAAACATGGTCCATTGTCACCAACAAGGACGTCGGGCAAACCATGGGTGACGAACATGGCCCGGAGGCTTTCAATGGTGGCAGTGGTCGTACATGATGACATTATTATTCATTCAATCCATTTAGTAAGCGTCCACTGCTACAAGGGACATTTTTCCTAGAAAGGGGCCAGCGAAATCTATGTGGATTCTGGACCACGGTTTGGAGGGCTATGACCACAGACTCAGTAGGGCCTCCCTTGGTGCATTGCTCAACTGTGAGCAAGTGTTACATTTGTGTAGGCATGACTCTAATTCCGCGTCAATGCCGGGCCACCAAACGTGTGACCTGGCAATAGCCTTCATCATGACTATGTAGGTACTGTATAGGTCACGTATAAACGTTTCCCTGCCTTTTTTTGGCAAAACCACGCGATTCCCCCATAGGAGACAATCCGCGTGGATGGGCATTTCATCCTTGCGTTGGTAAAACGGCTTAATTTCGTCTTGCATTTTCCCTGTTACAGCCGACCAGCTCCCATTAAGGATGCAGCTTTTTACTAGTGATAGCACAGGGTCCTGGCTAGTCCCAGTCCTGACCTGGCGAGCCATGACGGGTGACCTCTCGCTCTCAAAAACATCCATTACAAGGAGCAAGTCTGCGGGTTGCGCCATTTCCACCCCAGTGGTGGGCAACGGTAGCCGACTGAGGGCATTAGCACAGTTCTCCATGCCTGGTCTATGGCAGATTACATAGTCATACGCAGATAATGTTAGTGCCCATCTTTGGATGCGGGACAAAGCATTGGTGTTAATACTTTTTCTTTCTGAGAACAGCGAAATGAGCGGTTTGTGGTCGGTTTCGAGATGGAACCGGAGTCCAAATAGGTATTGGTGTATTTTCTTAACGCGGTACACGCATGCTAATACTTATTTCTCAACCATGCTGTAGGCTCTTTCAGCTTTAGATAAACTTCTGGACGCGTATGCAACCGGTTGCAGTTTGCCTGGCACATTTGCTTGCTGTAACACACAACCAACCCCGTACGAAGATGCATCACAAGCTAGTACTAAATCTTTACACGGGTCATACAATACAAGTAACTTGTTAGAACATAGCAGGTTTCTAGCGTTATTAAAGGCTGTCTCTTGAGATTTACCCCAAACATAGTTGTCACCCTTGTGTAGCAATAAATGCAAAGGTTCCAGCAAAGTGCTCAACCCCGGTAGAAAGTAACCAAAATAGTTGAGGAGTCCCAGGAACGAACGCAGCTCCGTCACATTCTGTGGTCTGGGTACTTTCTTGATGGCCTCCGTCTTGGAGTCCGTGGGTCTGATACCATCCGCCACAATCTTTCTCCCCAAAAATTCGACCTCTGGTGCCAGGAAAACACACTTGGAGTTCGGTGGTGTCACGACCAGTGCTCAGGATGTCGCCTTGAAACACCACGGTGCGCGAAACCGATTTCAGCAGACTCTCCATGTTCCTCTGGAAGATGGCCGCAGCCGAGCAAATCCCAAAAGGGCATCTGTGGTATGTGAACAGTCCTTTGTGCGTGTTGATGCACGTCAGTTTTTTTGAAGGTTCAGCCAGCTCCTGTGTCATGTAAGCAGAGGTTAGATCCAGCTTGATGAACGACTTTCCCCCTGCGAACAGGTCATCCGCTTTGGCTAGTGGGTACTGGTCCTGTAACGAGACTCAGTTGATCGTTCCCTTGTAGTCCCCGCAGATTCTGGCCGTCTCATCGCTTTTTAACACCGGAACAATTGGACTGGCCCACTCGTTGAACTCAACTGGCGATATGATTCCTTCTCGTTGAAGTCTGTCCAACTCGATCTTGACTTTCTCTCGCATCATGTATGGAACCGCTCGAGCCTTGTGATGAACGGACCGTGCATCAGGGACTAGATGGATCTGCATTTTGGGGTCTGTGAAGTTGCCGATGCCTGGCTCAAATAACGACGGGAATTTGTTTAGCACTTGGGCGCACGAGGCATCATCCACCGAAGACAGTGCTTTGATTTCATTCCAGTTCCATCGGATCTTTCCTAGCCAGCTTCTGCCAAACAGCGTTGGGCCATCGCCTGGTACAATCCAGAGTGATAAATCATGCACAGCTCCATCGTACGATACCTTTACTGCCGCACTGCCAATGAGCTCTTTGGTGTATGTGCGCAGCTTTGTGTGAATCGGGCTTAGTTTTGGTCTTTGTGCCTTGTTGCCCCACAGTGTCTCAAAAGCCTTCTGGCTCATAACTGAGTGACTCGCCCCCGTGTCTAAATCCATGGAAACTGGAAGGCCATTTAATTTGACTTTCAACATTAATCGGAGAGCTTTTGGTGGTGAAGGTGTGTACCCCATACACTCCCTCTTCAGCCTCGGTTTGAGTTGCCTCTCTTACTCGTTCAGCGTGATCCGCGCCGGATCGGTCATCTTCTGCCGACTCTGCCACGTGGTGAGTTGCAGTACGTTTGCACATTCGCTGGAGGTGCCCTATTGTTCCACAGCCCTTGCACACATAGTGCTTGAATCGACATTGATGGGCCCGATGATTACCCCCGCAGTGCCAACATGGTGTGAATTTTGCATTCACACCCCACAGCAGATTCTGAGTCATCCTAGGTCTGGCCTCTGCGGGCGTGTAGGCCCTGCCTTGTACAGTTCTGCCTGCTGAAGGCATTATTTTATGCACATTATTTGCCGGTGAGCTTCGATGCTGCAAAGATATCTGTTTAGTGTTATTGTTTGTGGACATGAAAGCCTGGGCTATCGTGATGGCCTTGCTCAGATCTAGGGATTCGGCAGACAGCAATTGCGAAGAATGACCTCGTAGCCAATTCCAAGCACGAAAAAGTCCCGCAACATTTCCCCCAAAAATCCAGCAAATTCGCACGGTCACGCAAGGCGTCTTAGGTCGGTGACATAGCTCGCCACGTCCTGACCCTCAGAGCGATAGTATAAAAGCATTACCTGGCCATTAAGATGCTCTCCTTCGGCTTGAGGTGTTCCCGAACCAGCGTGCACAACTCTGCCTATGTCTTGTCCATTGGTTTCGTCAGTGCTAGCAGATTTTTGATGAGGCCATATATCGTGGACCCACAAACGGTGAGGAGAATTGCCCTGCGCTTGATCGCGTTGCTGTCCTTATCCAGCTCGTTGGCCACAAAGTATTGGTCAAGATGCTCAACGAAGGCTACCCAATCATCACCCTCAACAAATCTCTCAAGAATACCAATGGCAGCCATAACCATGTGAAAGTTTGTGATTTGTTACTCGTCACCAATTGTTATGTTCAGAATAACTCCACAAGACTATACTGTAAGCTCAAACTGTTGTGACCTTGGTCTCTTTAATGTAACTATGAAGTGAGGAAGCAGCATGGTTGACTGCCTTTTATACCTGCTTGCCCGGGGTATGCACATGACCATTGGGTCTCCCACAGGTGCACCCCCTGGTGGCATGTCTTACACACTAGTAAAGTTTACATACATAACCTGTACCATCTACAAGATGCATTGCAGCAACTCGCCAAAGCTTCTTCAGCAGCATCTCCCAAACCCGCGATCTCTATCACCTATAAGGACAATAGCAGCAGGCGCATGGGAGCAACATCACCTGCAGTTCCTCTCCAATTGCACACTTTCCTGATTTGGAAATATATCACCATTCGTTCATCATCGCTGGGTCAAAATCCTGGAACTCCCTCCCAAAATGTTGTGGGGCGGACCTTCACCACAAGAACTGCAGCAGTTCTAGAAGGCGGCTCACCATCACCTTCTCAAGGGCAATTAGGGATGGGCAATAAATGTTGGCCTTGCCAGCGATGCCCATATCACAGAACAAATTTTTTAAAAATTGGACCATGAGACCTCACTGCACTTCCTCCTGTTTGTATTCACACCCTCAGCACCTGCTACAGCCCTTAATATTAGTTCCCCCTCTTGCCCACACTTGATGCTTCTTCCCATCATGATGCACACTATTCTAAGCTGCCTTCCACATCTTCAAAACCCTTCAGCAGGGCACATACTACTCCATTTCGCTCCTGTTGCAGGAGATACTGACACACAACAGAAGGGAGTATTTGCTGTCATCTGTGGCTCAGTAGTAGCACTCGCATCTCTGAGTCAGAAGGTTTTGGTAGAAGTCCCACGCCAGAGACTTGAGCACAAAATCTAGGCTGACATATTAGTGCTGAGGGAGGGCTGCACTGTTGGAGGTGCTGTCTTTCAGATGAGATGTTAAACCATCTCAGGTGGATGCAAAAGATGCAATGGCACTATTTCAAAGAAGAGCAGAAGAGTTCTCCCCTGTGTCCTGGCCAATATTTAAACCTCAATCAACATCATTAAAACAGATTAATTGGTCATTATCACATTGCTGTTTTTGGGAGCTTTCTGTGCAAAAATTGGTTGTTGTATTTCTTACATTACAACAGTGACTACACTTCAAAAGTAATTAATTGGCTGTAAAGCATTTTGGGGCTTCCTGAGGTCGTGAAAGATGCTATATAAATGCAAGGACAGGTCTGGCCTCTATACAGACACTAATACTAATGGAAGAAGCCACCATCAGCATCATTTGCAAGAGAGGGCACGCAGCATTGGAGATGGTCAGGCTGGAGGCCAGGAACAGCAGAGTTTTCTTTCGCCTCCTTCCTTTCTTTCCTTTTCTCTTTCTACTTAACTCTCTTAATCACACACACAGCCTAACAACTAAATGGCGCATTACACTACTACTAATCTTAGCATTGCCATTACATGTTAAACTTTATCCCTCTCCTGAAAATTCACCGTCAATGAATCCCGCCCTTCCAAGCAGCAGTAGCCAACATTGTACACCCTGTGGGTCTGCACTGAGTGATTCACCAAACACAAGTGAGCAAGGGCAAGTGTAGGTGAACAGCTCACCAGAGGGCAAGCTCACCTCTTAGCTCTGCTGAATTAAAGGCCCTGTCTTTAAAAGAAAGATGCTTTCTGCACACCAGCAATTACTCAATGCATTGGACTGCCTGCCAGGGAGTTTTTACACCACGTTTGAGTGTATAGAGGAGTCCACTACAAACTTGTGTGGGGTTCTAGTTAATGGCATTGACACTCTTTTGTTAAGCATGGAGCACATGGTCAGCTCAATGGATGCTGCAATTGGGCTTGCCCTGCAGGATCCTGTGCCATCAATAATAGCATCTCTCAGGGATGCTCATCTGACACCAAGGAGGCAGGGAACAAGGGCTATCTCTGGCACACATGGCTGATGACACCCCTCCACAAATCCATCATGCCTGAACAGCTCAAGTGCAATCACAGCCATGGGTCCACCAAGAACACAGCCTAGACAACCATGTGTGCAGGAGGTGTCTCCAGCTTCAACTACTCGAGCTCCGTGTTTCGGTGCATCCGCAAGGCTGAGAGCTACATGGATAGCACGTTTCAGGAGGTGGTCACCCCGCAGCTTAAAGGCGTGCAGGCGGAGGGGAAATGAGTGCCCACCTGACGTAGTAATTGTGCTAGGTAGGTAGCGCAGGAGTCCCCCCGTGAGTCCATCTCTCTTTCAAACCGATATTCACTTCTGAGTATCGGTAAGGACGATGGTGCCTCCGGGGAGTGCAGCCAGAGCTAATTCCAAGGCACCACAGGTGGCTCAGCTGCACAGGAGGGAGGGACAAAGAATAAAAGAGGCCTAGTGATAGGGATTCTACAGTTAGGGGAACAGACAGGCGTTTCTGCAGCCGTAGGCATGACTCATGAATGGTTTTGTGCCTCCCTGGTGCCAGGGTCAAGGATGTCACAGAGTGGAAGTAGGGCATCCTGGGGGGAGTGGGGAGGGAGGGAGGGTAAACAGCTAGAGGTCGTGCTCCATATTGGGACCAACGACATAGGTAAAATGAGGGATGAGGTCCTACAGGAAGAATTCAGGGAGCTAGGAAGAAAATTAAAGGGTAGGACCTCAAAGGTAGTAATCTCCGGGTTACTACCGGTGCCACGTGCTAATGAGTATAAGAATAGAAGGATAGAGAGGATGAACACGTGGCTGGAAAGTTGATGTAGGAGGGAGGGCTTTAAATTCTTGAGGCATTGGGACCGCTTCTGGGGGAGATGGGACCTGTACAAGCCGGACGGGTTGCAGCTCAACAGCCCCGGGACCAATATCATCACTGGGAGTTTTGCTGGTGCTGTTGGGGAGAGTTTAAACTAGCTTCGCAGGGGGATGGGAACCTGAGAACAAATTCAAAAGGGAAGGAAGTAAAGCAGAAATTGGATAGCAAGAATCTAGAAAGCGAATTTGTAAGACAGAGGAAACAAGGCTTAGTAAGAAATAAGCAAGGAGGTCTTCCTGTGTTGAATGGTATATACCTTAATGCAAGGAGTATAGTGAATAAGGCGGATGAGTTAAGAGCACAGGTAGATACTTGGGAGTATGACATTATAATCATTACGAAACATGGCTGAAAGAGGGGCAGGTTTGGCAGATCAATATTCCTGGCTACAGGATTTTTAGACAAGGTAGAGAGGGGGTAAAAAGGGGGGAGGGGTCATGGTACTGATTAAAGAAAATATTACAGCGGTGAGGAGGAATCATCAAATGAGGCGATATGGGTCGAATTGAAAAATAAAAAAGGGGTGATCATACTGCTGGGCATGTACTATAGACCCCCAAACAGTGAGAGGGAGATAGAGGAGCAAATATGTAGGCAAATTGCTGTGAAGTCCAAAAACCATAGGGTAGTATTGGAAGGAGATTTTAACTATCCAAATATTGATTGGAACAAATTTAGTGTGAAGGGTAGAGAGGGTGCAGAATTCTTGAAATGCATTCAAGAGAATTATTTTAGTCAGTATGTAGCAAGCCCAACATGAGAGAGGGCGGTCTTGGATTTCGTTTTGGGGAATGAAGCCGAGCAGGTTAAAGGGGTATTAGTGGGTGCTAGTGACCATAATTCAGTCAGATTCAAGTTGGTTATCGATAAGGACAAGGATAGACCTGGAATAAAAGTTCTGAATTGGGGAAAAATGAATTTTGCTAAGTTAAGCATTTGGCCATAGTGGACTGGAAACAGCTACTTGTGAGTAAATCAGTGTCAGAACAGTGGAAGGCATTCAAGGAGGAGATCTGGAAGGCTCAGGCCACACATGTGCCCTTATAGAAAAAGGCTGGGAAAAATAATTCCAGAGCCCCCTGGATGTCTAGGGACTTTCAGGGGAGGATTAAGCAAAAAAGGAATACTTATGTCATATACCGACGGTTAAATACTATAGAATCTTTAGCGGAATACAAAAAGTTAGGAGGCAAAATTAAAAAGGATATTAGGAATGCTAAGAGAGAGTATGAGAAATTCTTGGCCAGTAAAATTAAGGAAAACCCTAAGATGTTCTATAAATATATTAAGAGTAAGAGGGTAACTAAAGAAAGGGTAGGGCCTATTAGAGACCATGAGGGTAATCTTTGTGTGGAGGCGGAAGATGTTGGGAGGGTTCTTAACAAATACTTTGCATCTGTTTTCACACAGGAAAGGGGCAATACAGATACTGCTATCGAGGAGTAGTGTGATATTCTGGATGAAATAAATATAGTGAGAGAGGAAGTATTAAGGGGTTTAGCAGCTTTGAAAGTAGATAAGTCCCCAGGCCCGGATGAAATGCATTGCAGGCAGTTGAGCGAAGTAAAAGAGGAAATAGCAGAGGTCTTGACCATCATTTTCCAGTCCTCTTTGGATCTGGGCATGGTGCCAGAGGATTAGAGGACTGCTAATGCAGTACCCTTGTTTAAGAAGAGAGAAAGGGATAGGCCGAGTAATTACTGGCCTGTCAGCCTAACCTCACTGGTGGGAAAATTATTGGAAAATATCCTGAAAGACAGGATAAATCTACATTTGGAAAGGCAAGGATTAATTAGGGACAGTCAGCATGGATTTGTTAAGGGAAGATCGTGTTTGACTAACCTGATTGAATTTTTTGAGGAGGTAACCAAAAGGTTCGATGATGGTAGTGCGTATGATGTAGTATATATAGACTTTAGCAAGGCTTTTGATAAGGTCCCACATGGTAGACTGGTCATGAAGGTTAAAGCCCATGGGATCCAGGGCAAAGTGACAAGTTGGATCCAAAATTAGCTTGGAGGTAGGAAGCAAAGGCTAATGATTGATGGATGTTTTTGTGACTGGAAGGATGTTTCCAGTGGGGTTCCGCAGGGCTCAGTACTGGGTCCCTTGCTTTTTGTGGTTATATATCAATGATTTAGATTTGAATATAGGGAGTATTATTAAGAAGTTTGCAGATGACATTAAAATTGGCTGTGTGGTTGATAATGAAGAGGAAAGTCATGGGCTGCAGGAGGATATCAATCTACTTGTCAGGTGGGCAGAGCAGTGGCAAATGGAATATAATTCAGAGAAGTGGGAGGGCTAATAGGAAAGGGTATAGACATTAAGCAGTAGGCCACTTAATAGTGTAGATGAACAAAGGGACTTTGGAGTGCTTGTCCACAGATCCCTGAAAGTAGCAGGCCAGGTGGATAAGGTGGCTAAGAGGGCATACGGAATGTTTGCTTTTATTGGCCGAGGCATAGAATATAAGAGCAGGGAGGTTATGCTTAAATTGTATAATACTTTGGTTAGGCCACAGCTGGAATACTGCGTGCAGTTCTGGTCGCTGTATTATAGGAAGGACATGATTGCACTAGAGACAGTGCAGAGGAGATTTACTAGGATGCTGCCTGGAATGGAGAATTTTAGTTATGAGGACAGATTGCATAGGCTGGGTTTGTTCTCATTGGAACAGAGGAGGTTGAGAGGAGACTTCATTGAGGTGTACAAAATATTGAGGGGGCTGGACATAGTGGATAGTAAGGGCCTATTTCCATTGGTGGCAGTGTCTATTGTGAAGGGGCATAGTTTTAAGGTGGTTGGTGGAAGGTTTAGAGGGGATTTGAGGGGGGGCTTCTTTACGCAGAGGGTTGTGGGGATCTGGAACTCACTGCCTGGAAGAGTGGTGGATGCAGAAACCCTCACCACTTTTAAGAGATGGTTGGATGGACACTTAAAGTGCCATAACCTGCAGGGTTACAGACCTAGAGCTGGTAATTTGGATTAGACTGGATGACCTTTTGTTGGACAGCGCAGATATAATGATAAGTACTGCAGGAAATACAATACGGCCAGGGTGATCTCCTGGACTAGTTTCGCCTGGATGGGTCGGAAAGGAATTTTCCCAGATTTTTTCTCCCTAAATTGGCCTGGGTTTTTATCTGGTTTCCGCCTCACCCAGGAGATCACATGGCTCCGGTTGGGGTGGAGTGTAGAATGTTTCAGTGAAAGGGGTGTCGCAGTTGTGTGAGGCAGACTGGTTGGGCTGAGTGCTCTTTGTCTTTCCATCATTGTTCGTAGGTTTATATGTAATCTTTAGGGCTGTTGGCTGACCAAGGGCCGTGCGGCTCTTTGTCAGCCGGCGTGGACACGATGGGCCGAAATGGCCTCCTGCTGCGCTGTCAATTTCTATGTTTCTAGCACCATTGAGCATGCTATTGGGCTATTGAAGTAAAAGTTCAGCTGCCTGTAAAGGTCTGGGGGCTCCCTACAATATATTCCACAAAGATTGTCTATACTATGCAACACGGTGCAACAAGGTGGTATAGAGAGGATTGCAATTAGAGCAAGCAAAGCAACAGAAGGAATCAACATCTGATGAGCAGGAATTAGGTGAAGGTGAGGGAGAAGCAGAAGGAGGGCCAGCCTTGCAGCCAGAGAGGTGAGGAATTAGTTGATAGAACAACGCCTCCAGTGACCTGCTCATTCTGCTCCCTGAAAAGTAACACAAAGCCCCTCTGATTAACAGTTCTTGTTACACCTTACACCACTCCCTTAAAGCTGCAGTAAAGAGCCAATTTTTATATAAACAGTATGCATTATCATTTTTATATAAATGATAATGCATACTGAGAAATCCAATGAAAAGACACAGCAGACCAAAGTGACAAATATGATAATGCCAAACACAATGGCTCAGATGTTGCAGTTAGCAGCAAATGAACAGTGCTAGCCATTCCTTGCATTTACACTTGCCCACAGAGTCTGTGGGCTTTTGCACTGGAATTTCCAGTTATTAGTGAGTCAAAAAGGCATGGCGGCCTCTACAGGGGATCTGGGACCTGTGTGAACAGGGCAAGCAAAGGTATGTCTCCTTAACCAATCAGATTGAAGAATTCTTACTGAGCCACGCAGAGTCTGAACCAGGAAGTGCAAGTTAAAATAGTTAATTAATTCAATGTAAAATCATATACAGAGAGAGGAAGAAAGATGGGATTAAGAGAGATAAAAGAGACAGAAAAAAAGTTTTAAAACAATTATTATTTTACATTTTTTTCAAATCGCCAACAATAACGAAGAGCTGACAGAATAAGACTCCACACGTGTACACGTAATTTTTTAGTGCCAAAGTGGTTGTTTAGCAGTAATTAAGACTATCACGTCGTTAAAAATTCACTTTCCTAACTTTTCTGGCGTGTTTAGTGGGTATCTATCCAAGTATCGCAAATTCATGCCTTTCATGTATTTCGATGCCCAGTTTCTTGGCGAGGCACTGTTATAGTGAAGCTTCCAGAGGAATGGAGTATCTCTGACAGCAACTTCCTGATTTCTGCATTTAACTCTGCGTGTGTGTATGCCGGAAGTTGCTGTTCGATTTACTCTTTAATAATAGTGAGTGTTGATAGCCTCACTGTTATTTCTAACACAAAATCCAGGCCAATAATTGTCTCGAATTCATCGTTCACCCTGGTATCAACACATATTGCTTTTCTTAAAAACAGGTTGCCTCACTCTATTAGTCCTATGAGGTGCTCTGCCAGTGGCCTCAGCAAAGTTGGTGGAAGGCTGCCTGGTGCTCATGTGGGGACCCTTGAGAAGCTCATGACCGGTGACTTCTGAGTGTTCAAAGCTATCATGGCCAAGCTGCAGACTGTAGTCTGTGCTATGGAGGGATCTGTTTAAGGGATTGTGAGGGAGCGGATGTGCTGACGTCATGAGAGAGGACAACATATACCCCTTCTGCTGTGCCACTGCCAATCCCTTGGGGCTGCAACTCATTACTCCCATTGCAGGATAGCAGACAGTAGGAGTCCTTGATAGTCCTTATCTATTAGATGTGCCATTCTCTTCAAGGGAGAGCCATAGTCTGGATGGCAACTGTTCGTGCTATCCAAATTTCCACCAAAGCTGAAAAGACTTGTAACAAAGACTCGGGTCCACTAGAAATTATGCCCAAAAAGTGGGTGGGCTTCCCATTCTAGGTGACTTCAGGTGGAAAACTTACAAATGAAATGTTAAGAGGCCCAGGAGTTAAAATATCCCAGCCCGAAATTTAGGATAGCGAATGTGTTTTGCAATTGTCCCTACTCCGGGTTAAAATCAACAATAATAATTACTTGTATTATATATAGCATCTTTACCATCATAAAATATCCCAAGGCACTTCACAGGAGTAGTAAGACAAAAAAATTGACACCAAGCTATATAAGGAGAAATTAAGGCAGGTGACCAAAAGCTTGGGGAAATAGATAGGTTTTAAAGAGCATCTTAAAAGGAGGAAAGAGAGGTAGAGAGGCGGAAAGGTTTAGGTAGGGAATTCCAGAACTTAAGGCCTAAGCAGCAGAAGACACGGCCACCAATAGTTGAGCAATTATAATCAGGGATGCTCAAGAGGGTAGAATTAGAGGAGCACAGATATCTTGGGGAGGTTCTGAGGCTGGAGGACATTACAGAGATAGGGAGGGGCGAGGCCATGGAGGGATTTGAAAACAAGGATGAAAATTTTGAAATTGAGGCACTGACTAACCGGGAGCCAATATAGGTCAGCGAGCTCTGGGGTGATGGGTGAGTGGGACTTGGTGCGAGTTAGGACATGGGCAGCTGAATTTTGGATGACCTCAAATTTACGTAGGGTAGAATGTGGGAGGCCAGCCAGGAGTGCATCGGAATAGTCAAGTCTAGAGGAAACAAAGGCATGGATGAGGGCTTCAGCAGCGGATGAGCTGAGGCAAGGGCAGAGATGGGTGATGTTACAGAGGTGGAAATAGGCCGTCTTAGTTATGCCGCGGATATGTCGACTTCAAGGACATAACAAATTTTACACCTATAATATAAAATGGTTGATAACTGACTGTAGAGTGCATGGAACTCCCTATTTCCCCTCCAGGAGTCAAAAGTCAAGAAATAAGTTTAAATTCTGACCCAAGGTAAAGTTACATGATTTTTTAATATTTCAATTTTGATTCATCAGGCGAAACGCATAAATGATGCATTGCCTAACAGCTGTCTACACTATCTTTAGAACTCCTCATCCAAGTGCAACAGTTATTCATGCAGGACCAAATTGAATGGCCTTGCTTATGTTCTTACAGCACTCATTAACATGGTACAGCACACTCCTATGTTGAAATAAACCAATAGTTATTCTGAAGCCAGAGAAGCCAAATTTATAATCACAGCCCTTGACCAGAAATTATGTTCCAAAGGAAAATATAATTGAAAATGTGGATTTTCTGCAAATGTTTACACAGTTAAAATTAAAGGACTCCATCCATCTAAATATTATATATATATTTGTTGAGAGTTTCCCACTGCATTAATCCAACTGGCACTAGAGTCAGAACATAGAACCACAAAGCAATCCACAGATCTGGACAGAGTTTGCCTTTGGGCTTACTCAGTATCTTGCTGAAGCTGTTCTCTTTCTCACTGCAACAGCCCACGCAATAAGTACCAAGTACGCAACCACAGCAAAATAAACCAGGGAATGGAAACCACTGACGACACAAACAGGGGAAACATTCCACACATGCAGAAAAACAATTTTAGTGAACAACACCAATCACAGTCCTGCAGTGCAGTGGCAGACACAAATCCCCTCGCTTAAACGCGAGCTGTGTCTTGTGAATCTGTAACTAATGCACGTCAAAGAACACTGTATAAATTTACTCTATTGCACTTCAAAGACTAAGCTCCTATGTGTTGCCCTCAGTTCCGATCTGGAATGCCAATTCTCGCAGATTCAAATCCGATGAATAAACAGTCGTTATGAATATTCACAAGAATTTTAGCACAAGAAAATGTCAAATGAATTTGGGGGAAGTTAAATTAAGGATTCAGCTATTTTCAGCCCACAGGATAAACCTTAAACATCACTGTGCACCCTAAAATGTAGATATTAAGTTGCTTGCCCAATACACACATCAGCCATCTGCTTAATTAAAACCGGCCAGAGATTCTCACTAGATTTTCTACTGGCCTTGTCTGTTTCTAATGCTGCTAAAGTAAGTAAAATGGAGCAAGCCTTTGGCTTAGATGTTGCAATCGTGCCTTTGAGTTAGAAGGTGCAGGGTTC
The DNA here is from genome assembly GCF_044704955.1 of Pristiophorus japonicus. NCBI lineage: Eukaryota > Metazoa > Chordata > Chondrichthyes > Pristiophoridae > Pristiophorus > Pristiophorus japonicus. Next base: position 198,135,544 of record NC_091982.1, on the reverse strand, counting down.
AAATGCCGCTACAATCCTGGCAAGTGAAGACCGGAGCTCTGGCTCTGAATTCTGGGTTGCTGTCAGGTGGTATACTCATGTCCAGTGGGTGTGGGTGCATCCTCCCTCATCATATGGGTTGCGGGAGCACTAAAACTCTCCCGCCCTATGGAACCAACCACATGATCGGCTGGTATAAAAAGTAGTTAAGACCACAGAAGAAGTGTTCACGTTGCAGCCTATCAAACTGTTAATCCGCCCATGATTCCTTCCACTACTTCACACTATTCTCCAAGGGAAGAGTGCGAAGATCATCATTATCATCATAGGCAATCCCTCAAGGATGACTTGTTTCCACTCTAAAAGTGAGTTCTCAGATGGCTGAAGAGTCCAATGTGGGACCTACAGGCTCTGTCACAAGTGGGGCAGAGAGTGATTGAAGGAAAGTGGGGGTGGGGAGCCTTGGTTGACACACGCTCCTTCCGCTTGTTTTCTGCTTGCTCTCGTTGATGAGACTTGAGGTACTCGGCACCCTCCCACAGATGCTCTTCCTCCACTTTGGGCGGTCTTGGGCCAGGGATTCCCAGGTGCTGGTGGGGTTGTTGCACTTTATCAAGGAGGCTTTGAGGGTGTCCTTGAAGTGCTTCTTCTGCCCATCTGGGGCTAGATCCAAGGTTGTCCCATCCTCTGTCAGTGCGAAGATATGAAAATGACAACAGCATTTTGCTCCCTGGTGCTGCAGTGATCGGGTACACCTAATTCTCTGGAAGTGCAGTGTGGGAAAGAGCAAGTTCCAAGCTGGCCGAAGGTGATTTTCTACCAGCACACATAGATGCTTTTGATTTAGAATTTTAGATTTGGCAATTCCCAGGGTATTATCCTAAGTGTAACCTTTTCATGCCATTTTCACTCTCATGCCTCACTGGCCCTGAATCTGCAGTTGGAGGTGTACCAGAAGAATACGCCTCCAAACCAAAACAAATATGAATTTACCTCGCGTCTCCGGAGCTTCGGGGGCCGAAGTTCACCCCCCGCCGGAAACGGGGCGGACTTACCGTGTTTCAGTTGTTTTCACTGCCGCGCTGGAAGCGGTGGCCTCTTGCACGAAATTCAGTTCTTTGTCTTTTTTTTCCAGTGGGGCGGAAGTCGGTCAAAATGGGGGCAGAAGTGGGGGGGCGGGCGCAGAGTGCCTGTCAAACTGGGGGCAGAAGTGGGGGGACGGCGGAGTGTCCGCCGCTGTCAGTCATCACGCTCGCGCGTCACCACGTCTCTCCCCTTCACTTAAAGGAGCGCTGTGATTCTTTTAGTTAGGTCCACTGGGCCACCAGGGAGGGTTTCGGCCAGGCCAGCGACCTGGCACCCAGGAGGGGATGCCAGGCTGCCTGCTGGTGACTCGGCCAAACCCAGGGCAAAATTGCCGGGTCGATCTGGTAGTCGGCCAACAATAAAAAATAAGATGGGGGCCACGGCAGTGCGCCCTCCCCTTTAATGGTGGCCGCACCGCCATTTTACACACAATGCAAACACAGTGCATTGACAGAAAAAACTGTCGGGGGTACCAAGTGGCGGCCGCAAGAGTTTTCGAGGTAAATTTTGCTTGCAGGGCGGGACATCGCCGATTCACGCTTTGATGACGCACTTAGGAGGGTTTGACAGCAGCGGGGCGGAAGTGAGGACCACCGGAAAAACCACCAAGGTGAATTTCGCCAGCAGCCATTCCACAAAAAATCGGCAGCCATTTGACACCGCCATATCGCCGCAGCTTTCCAGCGGTAACAGGCCTTATCGGGAGGCTGAATTTCGGCCCCTTGGACTCTTCGGGTCCTGGGCCTGCAGGTATGTACGCCTGCGTAAAGACCCACGGATCCCAGGGGCGCATGCTCAAAAACCCCGAGTAAAAATCATGGTTGGTGGGATCCAAGCAGATTTCTGGCAAGTCATTTTCAGTGTCCACCTGCCTAATTTCTGGTGGATGTGTAGAGTTAAAATCACTCCTCTCACCTTTCCAGACCATGTACAGCCCATTGCTCTTAAGTTGAATTGTTCAGATTCCCTAATAGGGGAATAACCTGGAGAAGTGGCAGAGTTATTCCTGTGCAGAGTAAATTTTAAGTGGCATTTCCCTATGCAAGCAGGTGTCTGTGAGAACACCAGAATTTGGTACATTGGTATTCCGAGGTCTCTATATAAATTGATTTACATTATTGACTTCTCTGAATAGCATCAATCTTCCCCTATTCTCTACATTGTGAGTTAAAGTACTATGACAAAAAATAATTATTTTGAATCAGTTTTAGAATTAAAAAAAAAAATTCCTATAGTGGCCATTGGAAACAAACACATTTTTAAGAAAAAAACTTTTCTTCGAAGCAATAATGTGAAAAAATTCACCAAGCCTTCTATTTTCATTCAATTTTCAGGTTCAGGACAAACATTTCTCATACTATCTCCATCCGAGACAAGAAAGTGGTTTCTCACTTGGACCACAGCAGTCACCAAAGTTTCACTGCAGTTAGTATTTTCACTTTGTGAGAGTAATTATGAGTGGCTATGGAAGAGGAGAATCCCTTCTGCAAGACAAGCAGTAAGGAAATACATTTGGGTCCAAAAAGCGATTATGTATTTTACTTGAATATTACTGGTATCTTATACTCATGATTCCTTATACCATAATTATCTTTCACATCTTGTTTAATTTTTTTCTTTAAAAGACACATATGCATATATGGTTATTAAAATACCATGTGAGTGACCATGTATCTGTATTCAACGACAGTGTGATGTGGATGTGGCTATAAACATTTTGGCCCCCAAATTCCTTGTTGTTTTCAGGGTCTCCATGGCGACCTGATTTTCAGGTCTGAAAATTGAGGCTGCAGTCACCTGAGGCCCCCATACTACTTTGGGCCTCCCCTTGATCCACCTAGCGTGCGCCTATAGAGCTCATTAACATACTAAAATGAGGACCCAGAATCATTGTCATGTCATAATCTTGGAATTTACACTTGCAATGCACCCAGGATAACAAGATAAATAAGGCGTAACTGTTGCCGGTAACAGCTGAAACTGACAGACTTTTGAACCTGAAAAAGTCATAGGGCTAGACTTTCCACTTTTCTGCATATCGCCCAAAAATGTGCGTTATTTCCGGGATGGGTGCTAAAAATGGGTTTTTAGATCGCCGGCTTCTCACCCATTCTCAAAGCACTTAGTCTTCTTCGCAACAGCATGGCAACGCTCGATTCCCACGATTCAGGAGGTCAAAGGTCATCATGACATGCGCAGACGAGGAGACAGAGAGAGACTGAAAGCATGTATGGCTGTGGTGTGTGCTTGTTTGGCTGTTGTGGGAGGCACGATGGAGATTCACCAGCAGCAAAAAGCCTACTAAGCACCAAGAACATAGCTGGCACCGAGTTTTTGTCCAACAAATAAGATATAACATGGAAGGGATGGTGGAAGCCCTGGAGCTGGTAGCCAGGAATACTGGTGGCAGAGAGCTCCCAGTGTTCTCGGAGCACGGCACTGCACCCGCATTGCCAACCACATGAGAGCCAGGAACAACATCTTGCTTCTGGCGCGGAGCACGTTCTCACCTGGGGACCGTCCTCTCCCGTATCCGTCCAAGCAGCAGTTCGGCTGTCATCCCCCCCCGCCTCCCTGCTCCCCCACTGCCCCCCCCCCATCAATGAAGCATCGCCTGAGGAACTCCTCAGACAGGCAGCTTGGAGGGGAAGGATAGAGGTAGGGAGGAGAAGCGGCGGGGGGGGGGGGGGGGGGGGGGAAGGGAGGGGGGGCTGGTTTTTACAGAAATATTGATGATTTTTTATTTAACAAAACCTTGTTGCGCATTGGTTCAGATAGTTGCACCGTTACACGCTGGTGATTCCTTACACTTACCTTCAATCAACTTAAACTTTAACTGTCACCAAGGTGATGCCCACCATTGATGAATGACCTGCACACCCAGCAACGTGTCAGCCTTGTAAATAACACGAACGTTCTTTCAGGCAAAGCGCTCATTGATGAGCTCCTGACGTAAGGCTCTTGCAGCTATCATGCCATCACGGGTCCTTTCATGCGGTCTACAGGGGGCGGGGGCATGGCTTCAGCATCAGCCTGATTGTCTGGGCTGATGTCAGCATCCGCCTCCTCGTCCTCCTCTTCCTCTCTCTGGTGAGGTGGACTGTCAGACTCATCAGGCAATTCTTGTCCCCTCCTGATAGCCAAGTTGTGCAGCATGGAGCACACCATCACGAATTGAGCTACCAACTCAGGGTGATATTGGAACTCGCCTCCTGAGTGGTCCAGGCATCTAAAGCACTGTTTAAGCACTCCAATGGTTTTCTCCATGATATTGCGAGTGGCTCTGTGGCTTTCATTGTATCGCCTCTCGGCCTCGGTGTGGGTGTCATGTAGAGGAGGATCATCAGCCAGGTGGCGAGGCCATATCCTTTATCACCAAGCATCCAGCCTTGACCTTGTGGCTGATTGTTAAACAAGTCAGATACAGTGCTCTCACGCAGGATGTGAGCATCATGGATGCTGCCCGGAAATTTAGCAGTCAGTGCCATTATAATTTGCTGGTGGTCGACAATGAGTTGGACAGTCAGGGAGTGGAATCCCTTGCGGTTCCTGAAAACCTCTGCATCCTGAAAAGGTGCCCGCATTGCGATGTGCGTACAGTCCTGTCGTGTCCCTGCACCTTACTACAAACTCACACGAGGCATGGATATATCAGACAGTCACTCTGTGACCTTCACCTTTATTGCCAGGACCAAGGAGTCTGGACCCTGGGTGGGGTCAGAGGGTCTAGTAAGAAGGAGGAACTGAGGGAAATCCTTATTAGTCGGGAAATTGTGTTGGGGAAATTGATGGGATTGAAGGCCGATAAATCCCCAGGGCCTGATGGACTGCATCCCAGAATATTTAAGGAGGTGGCCTTGGAAATAGCGGATGCATTGACAGTCATTTTCCAACATTCCATAGACTCTGGATCAGTTCCTATCGAGTGGAGGGTAGCCAATGTAACCCCACTTTTTAAAAAAGGAGGGAGAGAGAAAACAGGGAATTATAGACCGGTCAGCCTGACATCAGTAGTGGGTAAAATGATGGAATCAATTATTAAGGATGTCATAGCAGCGCATTTGGAAAGAGGTGACATGATAGGTCCAAGTCAGCATGGATTTGTGAAAGGGAAATCATGCTTGACAAATCTTCTGGAATTTTTTGAGGATGTTTCCAGTAGAGTGGACAAGGGAGAACCAGTTGATGTGGTATATTTGGACTTTCAGAAGGCTTTCGACAAGGTCCCACACAAGAGATTAATGTGTAAAGTTAAAGCACATGGGATTGGGGGTAGTGTGCTGATATGGATTGACAACTGGTTGTCAGACAGGAAGCAAAGAGTAGGAGTAAATGGGTACTTTTCAAAATGGCAGGCAGTGACTAGTGGGGTACCGCAAGGTTCTGTGCTGGGGCCTCAGCTGTTTACATTGTACATTAATGGTTTGGACGAGGGGATTAAATGTAGTATCTCCAAATTTGCGGATGACACTAAGTTGGGTGGCAGTGTGAGCTGCGAGGAGGATGCTATGAGGCTGAAGAGTGACTTGGATAGGTTAGGTGAGTGGGCAAATGCATGGCAGATGAAGTATAATGTGGATAAATGTGAGGTTACCACTTTGGTGATAAAAACAGAGAGACAGACTATTATCTGAATGGTGACAGATTAGGAAAAGGGCAGGTGCAACGAGACCTGGATGTCATGGTACATCAGTCATTGAAGGTTGGCATGCAGGTACAGCAGGCGGTTAAGAAAGCAAATGGCATGTTGGCCTTCATAGCGAGGGGATTTGAGTATAGGAGCAGGGAGGTCTTACTGCAATTGTACAGGGCCTTGGTGAGGCCTCACCTGGAATATTGTGTTCAGTTTTGGTCTCCTAATCTGAGGAAGGACGTTCTTGCTATTGAGGAAGTGCAGCGAAGGTTCACCAGACTGAATCAAGGGATGGCTGGACTGTCATATGAGGAGAGACTGGATCAACTGGGACTTTATACACTGGAGTTTAGAAGGATGAGAGGGGATCTCATAGAAACAAATAAGATTCTGACGGGACGGGATAGGTTAGATGCGGGAAGAATGTTCCCGATGTTGGGGAAGTCCAGAACCAGGGGACAAAGTCTTAGGATATGGGGTAGGCCATTTAGGACTGAGATGAGGAGAAACTTCTTCACTCAGAGAGTTGTTAACCTGTGGAATTCCCTGCCGCAGATAGTTGCTGATGCCAGTTCATTGGATATATTCAAGAGGGAGTTAGATATGGCCCTTACAGCTAAAGGGTCAAGGGGTATGGAGAGAAAGCAGGAAAGGGGTACTGAGGTGAATGATCAGCCATGATCTTATTGAATGGTGGTGCAGGCTCGAAGAGCCGAATGGCCTACTCCTGCACCTAGTTTCTATGTTTCTATGTTTCTATTAGCAGGAAACCTGGTTGATTTTTCCCTCCCTAACCCAAGTGCACTGAGGCCACTTGTAGCCTCCCTTCTCCTGCTCCTGCCGAGATCAGTTAACTCAACAGACCAGGGGTTGAATCGGGCACTTTCATGGTCTAAAAAGCTTTTCTGGACAGACTGAGTTATCAGAGAAGTACACACGCATCCCTATTGAAATCCTCATTTTTGTGAAACACCTTGTGAGTAGCTTCTGACTCAATCTAGAGCAGATACAACATATTACACTGTGGAAAGTCACAAACAGATCATATTTTAATGAGAAAGATAATGATTTGCTATTTTGGAAAGATTAGACACATTTATGCACAACTTCCACCTATGTTGTGAAATTGGGAGGCAGTGTGACAAAGCTTAACCACTTTGAGTGCTAAGTAAAATGGCAAAAGTTAGAATATTTGTGAATGTGAGATGGTAAATGCCATTAATTGGGGCACCACAGTCCATAATCTTTCTGTTCTGCCATAGCCAACAGAAAATATATAATTGCAACTAAGAGAGAGTTATTTCTACATTGGAAAGAAAATAGGCCAATAAAAGTCAAACTAGTATTGATTAAAACTAGTATTGTACATGCAAAAAAGACCCATAATTAGTTAGAATTCAATGGAGTACTCTCCACTTGCCTGGATGAGTGCAGCTGCAACAATACTCAAGAAGCACGACACCATCCAGGACAAAGTAGCCTGCTTGATCGGCACCCCATCCACCACCTTAAACATTCACTCCCTCCACCACTGGTACACCATGGCTGCAGTGTGTACCATCTATAAGATGCTCTGTAGCATTTCCCCAAGGCTTCTACAGCAGCAACTCCCAAACCTGCATCCTCCACCACCGAGAAGAAAAAGGGCAGCAGGCGTATCGGAACACCACCACCTCCAAGTTCCCCTCTATTTCGCTGTTACTTCATTGTTGCCAACTCAAAATCCTGGAACTCCTTACATAATGGCATTGTGGGTACACCTTCACCACTCGGATTGCAGCGTTTCAAGGAGAAGGCTCATTAACACCTACTCATGGGTAACTAGGATGGGCAATACGTGCCGGCCTTGTATGTAACGCTCACTCCCTGAGAATAATGTTTTTTTAATTCAAAGTGCAATAAAAAGAAAGTAGAAACTATACAGATATAAAAGCTTTTCTATCCCCTTGAATATTATTTTCCAGTTACTGAACAAATTGTTATTGCAAACTCTGGGCTCAACTGTGCTTTCCTGAAATAATTTCACTCAAGTTATTAAAGAGAGAATGCATATCAAGGAGAGAATGCTTTCTATATTATTTGCCTAAAAGTCTCCTTTATAAAATTAACTTACATCCCTAGAAATTCCTCCACAAGTTACATTTAGGGAACTAGGGAAAACCTATCGGGGTACACAACTTTACCCAGAGGCAAATACAGTGCATGGAAGAATTTCTAGCCAATAATTACGGTGCTAATAATTTGTTGTGTGTTAGTTTGGCATAGGATATAACACTTGAACCTCTGGGTTTAACGTTCATGCCAGGTTTTGAGCTCATAATTTTAAGCCAACACTCCAATGCAGTGCTGCATTATCAGATGTTATGTTAAAGCAAAGTTCTGTCTGCTTATTGTGGTGAAAAATCCCACAGCATTATTCAAAAAAGTGCAGGTATCCTTGCCAAAGTTCCTCCCCATACCATAAAAACACAGATCAGCTAGTATTTATTTTGTGGGATGTTACTCCTGCTGCGTATTTGCTGCTTTAGTTTATATTACAGTCACTGCACTGCAAGAAAGTAATCCACTGTGTGAAGTGTTTTGAGATGCTTCAATTTGATTAGTACAATATAATTGCAAATATTATGTTGCACTTAATTACAACAGAAAGAAAACAGAGCTTACTATAAATTACTATTTTGGAAGCAGTTTGTGTTACTTTTCTGCACCATCTCCTATTGACATGTAGAAGCCACAGAAAATCAGGGCGCATGCCTTAAATTTATAGGAGAAAAATAAAGATAATACAAGAATGATTGTAAAGCAAATTCTTGACCAAACATGGAAGACATAACCTATCATTTAATGATGCAATCAAAATTACTTCTATAAAGATCATTAATTCTTTGCAAAAGCATTAGCAACACTTCACTGGTACTCCTGAACATAATGACATTTAGAAAAATGTATTCATACAACGATAGAATTTATTTTCCGTTCTGTGAATTATTTAATTTGTCATCAGATATGAATATAGTTAAAGTGCCTTGCTGCATTTTATTCAAAAACACTCTGGCTGCCTGAATCCATTTTTTAAAAAACTGCACAACAAGCATATTTACGCATGCCTTCAATCTCAGCCCTCTCTGTGTAGACATTGTGCAAAGAGCACAGACCTATTTATCTTGACATGACATTAATGCGAATGATACCTTACGACATTATAATGCTAAATATGCCCAACCAGAAAAGACACCCAACAAAACAAAAAAGGAGTGTTTCTGTGCAACACTATTATTTAAACAGACAGATCTGGTCCATTATATCTAAAAACAATGGAAACATAATACTCTAGTGGTCAAATGGATATTTCTCAGAAACAAATTGAATTTATATATTGATTTGGATGGAATGTGAGGTATGAAAGGATAAATCTGATGGTTTGGATGAACCTTTCATTCTCGCGGTTAAAATGACATGCAATTGAAGATGCCACACTTCAAGCTTCTGTGAGGTTACTCATCACATATGCTCTTAGAGTAGTTACTCGCTTATCAATTTAAAACAATGAATCAATAACCAGGCCAGATAAGAAAGAATTAGTTAGAAATTTAAATCCTTAGTTGGTGACAAGGTACAGTGACAATGAATGTTCTGACAAGGGTTTTTCTAAAGAAACTGTCTTCCCTTAAAAGTCCTTCTTATAAATTACCAAAAATACAGTATTGGTCAAAAAGTTCCTAGATAGTGACCAATAAAGTGTCTTGAATATATCACGCTTTATGTTATAACAACGTACTCTGCACACCACGATCCTATAATATTCAGCTCCTCAGTTATCAGTTACTTCATTATTTATTAGGACCTAAACTAAAGTTGAGAACTACTCAGGCTTGTCCTCAGATATAACTAAAAACACAGCGATCAAGAGTTAACTAATACAGTGCCCTGGCACTATATAACCAACAAGGGAATAAAAGAGTTCAGAATATTTTGTTTATTAATAATAAGAAAAATACTATTATCTATTAAAGATTAATAGAATGATTGTAAACTCCATTATACATGCTTATTAAATACATGTTGTACACAAATTATTGAGAAATGTTTAACATTCCAATTGAACATCACCCACTTAAATGAACTGGATATATTCTAGAAAGTATACACTGAATTCAAATTAAAGAAAGCTACAAGTGGTAGATTGGGAGTTAGAGGGCAGTTAGTATAATGATGTTGACAGTCTCAAATCAACATACTTAAAGTGCCAAAGGGATTAATTACAAAATTAAATAAGATGAAAATTTAGTTCTTCAGCTGAAATGGATGAATAGGTTTTACAGGTAATGATAATCCTGTTTTCTACACCAATTGTAAGAAACTTGTGCATAAACAATTTTCAGTGAATGATGCTGAGCGCATTCTAGGGTATTACTACTACATCAGAATGTTCATTCTTTACAGGGCTCCAAATAACATAGAATAATAGCCCTTATTTTTTTATACACAACAGCTTGGACTTGTTATGGCAAAGCTGAGCATTATCTGTGTGCTTGCGATAGTCAGAGATCAAGGAATATTCTTTATGGTTTTCTAAAAAGGTTGTTTCTCCTGCACAGCAATGATCAGGCAGTAAATAATGAATTCAGCAAGCTGAATAATAAGCAAGGCCACTGATTTCTCATTTTCACTAAAAAATGGATGGAATCACAGAATGTGATCCTACCAAAATACTGGCAAACTCTGATACTGGTACCATAGTCAGATGTAATAAAAATGGAATTTAACTTATTGTTGCTAATTTTTCAAGCATGCATCATCCAACACACAGCAGAAATTGAAAATTATCCTTACTCCGCCTTTACGTAAAGAATATCCCATGGTACATCACAGATTGATGTATAGAAAGCAGATGTTGAGCAGGAAGGGAGAGGTTAAGAGGTGTGACTGCAGGCTTCGTTGAGAGAAAGTATTTTTAAAAAGAGGCAGAAAAGTAAAGGGAGGGAATTCTAGAGAGTAGGACCCTGATGGCTGAAAGCACTGCCACCAAATGATGTTATGAAGTGGTGGAGGAGATGCACAAAAGGACAGAGTCAGAGGAATTCTGAAGGGGAAATATAGTACTGGAAGAGATGAAAGAAATAGATTGTAGATATATTTAATAACTAGGATAAGGAGTTTAGATTTAATGTACAGAGGATGGGGAGTCAATGTATGTCAGCAAAGACAAGGCTGATGGGTGAGTAGGAATTAATGCAGCATGGAATACGCGCAGCAAAGCTTTGCTCAAGGCAGAGTTTCTAAACAGAGGTCAGCAGTCAATGTTGGAAGAGTTGAGTCTAGCGGTGATAAATGCATGCATGAGGATGTCAGTGGTGATGGGACAAAGGTAAGGATAGAGGTGTGCCTTGTAGTGGAGGTGGTAGTGAGCGGTCCTTGTGAGAAGATATGGAGTCAGAAACTAAGCTCAGGATTGAACAGAACTTCTAGATCATGAACTTGTTGAGTCTGAGATAGTGATTGGGAAGGGGACTGGGGCAAATGATGGCGCGAGATTGTAGTTTGTGACAAAGACTGAAAACTGAATCTTGAGGGACTACCCAGGTGACAGTGCAGGAGATGGAAGTAAAACCATATTGAAAGTGCGCTCACTACATTCAGATAAAGAGCACTGGAGGAGAGATGTTGGAGGAGGAGCATGTGGAGGAGGATGAGGAGGGAAAAAGCATCATGGTCACAGTCACAAAGAATGTTATTTGTGGCTTTAGCTAGAGCTACTTTGGCTATGAAAAGGGTGGAAGCCAGACTAGAGAGGAGTCAAACACTGATAAGCATGGAGCTGGAAGATTACATGTTTCGGGATCTTGAAGAGGGAAGGGTGTGGAATGTGATTCCAAACACCAGCAAAGAAATTGCAGGATCCTATATAATAAAAGCAGAATTAGATTTATTCAGTCACTGAATAATAAGGATAGAAACTAGCTGGACAATCAGTCCAAGTATAGAAGAATGGTAAGTTTATAGTTCACAGCATGATCATTTACATGTAATACTTGGGATCTCTTCAGGCACTGGTTAGTAAGGTTGCTACTATAGTTTCTGTTGGTATGTAACTGGCCCACTTTTTAATAATACTCTGCTTCTGAAGCTATTTTGTCAGAAAGAGTGCTTATTACACTCTTAGATCTTTTCCGGAGAAGACACAGCATACATTCTTAAAGTGCGACAGCAAACCATTTAAACAAAACACTCAAAGATGTGAATCCAATCCATGAAAGCTTAACTTACTACAAGACTTATGTTTTCATTCTGTAGAATGATTTTGGCTTTTAAGATTTGATTACACTTCTTAAAATATACTTTTAAATCTTCACGAGTTGTAGCAACTCTGATTTTTCACCTTCATCTTTAGTGCAAGCATGTTTCTAAAAAGAAAGCTCAGTTGGATGTTAACTCACATCAAAACACACAATTTTTTTTTATACTAAAGTAAATCAAATGAAATTTTTGCTGTTCAAGGAACTTGTTAGAACAGAAAACACCGTTGGATTCCTTTGCTATGTTATGCGCTATATTAGATTAATAAAAAAATATTCCTAACCTCAATGTGTGTACTTCAATACTATTGAAAAATAGATTACTGGAATAGTATATATTCAAAACAAAAAATTATGTATTTAGCAGTCAGATTACTGCATATCTAATCCCTACATGATTCAGATCCAAGCACAGAATGCCACCATCTCAAATCCCTCTTCGTTCACCCATAACCTTTTTTACATTTACAGTACATTTTACTGAAGATTGCTAGTTTAGCACAATGTAAACTTATTTACTTACTTAGGTGAGAATGGCAAGTAAATAATTAAATGGGAGCTGATTAAAGAAAATTGTATACTTTATATGAAGTCTGCAAAGATCCTAACAATTTTTTTAAAGCAAAATATTAATGCGTCGAAGGTACTGAATGCATTAAAAGTAGATAACCTTCAATATTGTATCCAGGCCTCTTATCCTGAACAAAAACACTATGAAGCTTTTAGCAGAGCAGTAATTAATTAAATGCACAAAGTTGCATCTTACTTTATTGGATTAAATACTATGATTAGCGTAATTGGATTTGAATGTTATGGACAGTACATTATACCCTACATAATCAGTACAAATAACATTATTGCTTTAGCTTTGAAATCATTATTTGAATTAGGTAATGGGACAAATCTGTAAGCTATTGAGTAAAATGCGAACATTTCTCATACCGATATTTCATCCCTGTCTGTTTTGCAGTTGACTCCTTCAGAGAGATGTGATGCTGAGGTATGAAGTGTCCCAGACTCCGGGCAATGATCGCAACCGTGCGGAATTTTGCACGGGCCCCATTGCCTAATTTCGGGCTGCTGGCGTTCTTGTGTCTGTCGTCACTATTCCGTGCCTTCAAATTATGATCGGTGCAAGCAATGGAGACTTGCATTTTTTGTTAACGGTGCCCGAATCAAAATGCGAACCTCAACTCAGCAAACCAGCTGCTTTGCTCGAGTGCAACACTTGCGGGGCAGCAAGGAGAGCTGTAGGTTTAATCCAGAGAGACATTAGCAAAGCATCGCATCACAAGTATGTAGGTGTTGTTCAGCCCGGATAAGTGCCAGTGAATGAAGCAAAGATTAATGTAGGACAACGAATGGCAATCTGGTCATGGGAAATACTGAAAGCTTCTCACACAGCATTACGCGTTCCCCTCCAACTACAGTTTGCTCCTTCCGCCAAATCTGCAGTGATTTAGTTCTTTCCTGATGAAAAAAATTAGCCCTTGGACGTTATGCAGTCTGAATTTCCCAACGCTCTGCCTTTGGTTGCCTGCAGATTTTGTACAATGTGAGCGCGCTCCTCCTCCGCCGTCGCCAAACCCCCCACTTGCGAGTTCACATTTTTCCGCGGCTCCAGTACGTTGAACGAGTTCTTGACACACTCTTAACTCTTAACTGTAACTGCTGAGCTGACAAGTTATGGAGCACTTCAAAAAACATACACGCAGACTCAAAAGAAACAAAGCGAGGATACAGCAATCGTTTGAAATAACAGCCCACGAAGATAAGGTTTTACTGACACGTTTAGCTGTCTCTTATATCGGGCCTCAGGCACTGGAAAACAATATAAAGGCTTTAAAAGCTGACATATATCAGGATTTTTTGATAGACCGCATCATTATTGCAAGGTTAATAAGCAGAAAGGGGCTGCTCTGCGCTCCGGTGTGTCATCATTAGCACTTTGACACTCATTGCCCTATAATTTTTCAACAAAGGCACAACCTGGTCTGCAGCGGATGAAAGAACAAAAAAAATCACCCTCCAGGGTTAGAATCATAGAATGATACAACACAGGAGGAGGCTCTTTGGTACAGCTGTCCAATTAGTCCCACTCCCCTGTTCTTTCCCCATAGCTCGGTAATTGTTTCCCCCTCTTATTTTCTCTATCAATTATTCCCCTCCTTATTTACTCTATCAAAGATTTTGCAAACTTTTATCAAATCTCCTCTTAACCCTCCCTGCTCTAAGAACAACCCCAGCTTATCTAGTCTCTCCACATAACTGAAGTCCCTCTTGCCTGGTACCATGCTAGTAAATTTCTTCTGCACTCTCTAATACCTTGACACCCTTCCTAAAATAGGCCCATAATTGAACACAATAATCCAGCTGAGGCCTAACCAGTATTTTATAAAGGTTTAGCATAACTTCCTTACTTTGTACTCTATTAATAAACGATGTAACTATTTGTACTGCACATTTTTTGACAGACATGGGCCAAACCCCGCCCCTGTCAAGCTCCGCCCTCCACTCCCTCCCAGCCCGAATCATTCCCTCCACGTGGTGCTGAGAAGCAGGACCTGAGGCTCCGACTCCCCCCCCCCCCCCCCACCCCTAGCATGCCTGGGGCCGCGAGCGGTGGCAGCTAGCAGAGAAGCGGCTGGGGAGAGAGAGAGATTGGGGGAAAGAGAGAGAGAGGCTGGGGGGAGAGAGGGGCTGGGGGGGGAGAGTGAGAGAGGCTGGGGGGAAAGAGAGAGAGGGGCTAGGGGGAGAGTGAGAGAGGCTAGGGGGGAGAGAGGGAGAGTGAGAGAGGCTGGGAGGGAGAGTGAGAGAGGCTGGGGGGGGAGAGAGAGGGAGAGTGAGGGAGGCTGGAGAGAGAGAGAGACGGGTGGGGGGGCGGGGGAGAGAGACACAGGTGGGGGGGCGGGGGAGAGAGACACAGGTGGGGGGGCGGGGGAGAGAGACACGGGTGGGGGGGCGTGGGAGAGAGACACGGGTGGGGGGGCGTGGGAGAGAGACACGGGTGGAGGGGGGCGGGGGAGAGAGACATGGGTGGGGGGGAGGGAGAGAGACATGGGTGGGGGGAGGGAGAGACATCGGTGGGGGGAGGGAGAGTCACGGGTGGGGGAGGGAGAGACACGGGTGAGGGGGAGGGAGACACGGGTGTGGGGGAAGAGAGACACGGGTGTGGGGGGAGAGAGACACAGGTGTGGGGGGAGAGAGACACGGGTGGGGAGGGAGACACGGGTGGCAGGGGCAGACACGGGTGGGGGGGGAGACACGGGTGGGGGGGAGACACAGTTGTGGGGAGGAGAGACGGGTGTGGGGAGGAGACACGGGTGTGGGGAGGAGGGACACGGGTGGAGGGGGGTGAGACACGGGTAGGGGGAGATCAGAGGGGAGAGAGGGAATTTAGGGAAGATGGATCACATTCTTCCAACCCCCTACAAGGGACAACGTTGGAGTGGATGATATCCAGAAGTCACGACATTGTCACTATTCACTTCAATTGAACAAGTACTTTGGTTCGGTATTCACTAAGGAGGATACAAACAACCTTCCGGATATAAAAGGGGTCAGAGGGTCTAGTAAGGAAGAGGAACTGAGGGAAATCTTTATTAGTCGGGAAATTGTGTTGGGGAAATTGATGGGATTGAAGGCAGATAAATCCCCAGGGCCTGATGGCCTGCATCCTAGAGTACTTAAGGAGGTGGCCTTGGAAATAGCGGATGCATTGACAGTCATTTTCCAACATTCCATTGACTCTGGATCAGTTCCTATGGAGTGGAGGGTAGCCAATGTAACCCCACTTTTTAAAAAAGGAGGGAGAGAGAAAACAGGGAATTATAGACCGGTCAGCCTGACCTCAGTAGTGGGTAAAATGATGGAATCAATTATTAAGGATGTCATAGCAGTGCATCTGGAAAATGGTGACATGATAGGTCCAAGTCAGCATGGATTTGTGAAAGGGAAATCATGCTTGACAAATCTTCTGGAATTTTTTGAGGATGTTTCCAGTAAAGTGGACAAAGGAGAACCAGTTGATGTGGTATATTTGGACTTTCAGAAGGCTTTCGACAAGGTCCCACACAAGAGATTAATGTGCAAAGTTAAAGCACATGGGATTGGGGGTAGTGTGCTGACGTGGATTGAGAACTGGTTGTCAGACAGGAAGCAAAGAGTAGGAGTAAACGGGTACTTTTCAGAATGGCAGGCAGTGACTAGTGGAGTGCCGCAAGGTTCTGTGCTGGGGCCCCAGCTGTTTACATTGTACATTAATGATTTAGACGAGGGGATTAAATGCAGTATCTCCAAATTTGCGGATGATACTAAGTTGGGTGGCAGTGTGAGCTGCGAGGAGGATGCTATTAGGCTGCAGAGTGACTTGGATAGGTTAGGTGAGTGGGCAAATGCATGGCAGATGAAGTATAATGTGGATAAATGTGAGGTTATCCACTTTGGTGGTAAAAACAGAGAGACAGACTATTATCTGAATGGTGACAGATTAGGAAAAGGGAAGGTGCAACGAGACCTGGGTGTCATGGTACATCAGTCATTGAAGGTTGGCATGCAGGTACAGCAGGCGGTTAAGAAAGCAAATGGCATGTTGGCCTTCATAGCGAGGGGATTTGAATACAGGGGCAGGGAGGTGTTGCTACAGTTGTACAGGGCCTTGGTGAGGCCACACCTGGAGTATTGTGTACAGTTTTGGTCTCCTAACTTGAGGAAGGACATTCTTGCTATTGAGGGAGTGCAGCGAAGGTTCACCAGACTGATTCCCGGGATGGCGGGACTGACCTATCAAGAAAGATTGGATCAATTGGGCTTGTATTCACTGGAGTTCAGAAGAATGAGAGGGGACCTCATAGAAACGTTTAAAATTCTGACGGGTTTAGACAGGTTAGATGCAGAAAGAATGTTCCCAATGTTGGGGAAGTCCAGAACCAGGGGTCACAGTCTGAGGATAAGGGGTAAGCCATTTAGGACCGAGATGAGGAGAAACTTCTTCACCCAGAGAGTGGTGAACCTGTGGAATTCTCTACCACAGAAAGTAGTTGAGGCCAATTCACTAAATATATTCAAAAGGGAGTTAGATGAAGTCCTTACTACTCGGGGGATCAAGGGTTATGGCGAGAAAGCAGGAAGGGGGTACTGAAGTTTCATGTTCAGCCATGAACTCATTGAATGGCGGTGCAGGCTAGAAGGGCTGAATGGCCTGCTCCTGCACCTATTTTCTATGTTTCTATGTTTCTATGTTTCTATGTTACCCAATAAACCTGTTAACAATCCGTACACAATGCCTGCCCCATCTATGAGGGGTTGGGCGGGGCGGGGGGGAGGATGGAGAAGGATGCACTTGCGCTGGGGTAAGGCATTTCGGCTGGAGGAGGCATGCACTTGGATTGGGGTAAGGTACTTTGGCAGGGGGAGGCATGCACTTGGACTGGGGTAAGGCACTTTGGCTGGCACTTGCTGACTTCTGGGGAGCTCTGTTCTCTGTCGCTTCAGGAAGTTAAAGTGGATTGAGTTGCAATTTGCAAAGTCAGTGAGACCTTGGGATGGGCGGTTCCAGTTACACATTCCAGCGAATCTTCAGGGTGTGGCTTATTCTCCAAGGGGACCAATCATAGACAAAGGATGGAGCACGGTGGCCATTTTGGCAGTACAATTAAGCACGTCCATAAATAAAGCCAAAGATCCCATATGCATTTTTTAACAGCCTTCTCAACTTGTCCATCCACTTTCAAAGATTTGTGTGCATACACCTCCAGGTCTCTGTTCCTGCATCCCCTTTAAATTTATTTCACTTAGTTTATTTTGCCTCTCCTCATTCTTCCTACCAAAATGTATCACTTCACACTTCTCTGTGTTAAATTTCATCTGCCATGTGTCTGCCCATTTTACCAGTCTGTCTATGCCCTCCTGAAGTCTTTAACTATCCTCCTCATTGTTTACTACATTTCAGAGTTTTGTGTCATCTGCAATGTTTTAAATTATGCCCTGTATATCCAAGTCCAGGTCATTAATATATATCAAAAAGAGCAGTGGTCCTAACACCGATCCCTGGGGAACACCACTGTATACTTCCCTTCAGTCTGAAAAACTACCGTTCACCACTAATCTCTGCTTTCTGTCCATTGGTCAATTTTGTAGCCACACTGCCACCATGCTTTTAATCCCCTGTGGTTAATGTTACAATTAGTCTTGATGATAAATGCTGGAATCCCGGTCCTGTGGTTAGGTTTGACTGCAGTAATGCTTTTCTATTCATTGTGTAGGAATAAAACTGGAAACAATACTTACTTGCTAATGAAATCACAGCATGACTTTGACTGCCTACATGTAGTGTTTCACTTTACAATGTGCACACGCTCACTGATCGAACAAGAGCACCGATAATCAGATAATGATGATGCTGAGTAATAAATGGAGCAGCCTGCCTAGTGCCTGCAGCACGGTAGCTGGAATAAAGTGACCACATCCCAGCTGAATCTAAAACATGATGTATTTGGACTTCCAAAAGGCATTTGATAATGTTCTGCATGAAAGATTATTCGATAATCTCCACGGTGTGGGAATTCAGGACGATCTTGGGTATGGGCAAGAATTTGCTGAAGGTTAGAAAATGACAGATTATAGTTGGAGGGTTGATTTCGGGGTGCAGGGGGCAGTATTGAATGAGTTGCCCCAGGGCTCAGATTTGGGATTACTGCTGTTTCTAATTAACATCAAAGGAGGCAATCCAGAATTGGGAGATTGAGCTGAGCAAAATCTGTTAGTGGGCAGAACATTTTTGGGCCAAGGCATCTAAGCTGATCCTCTGGAGGTATATAAAATAGTAAATAATATGAAAAAAGTTCAGCCAAAATACTATTTTATATTATAAAATGAGAATAGGATAAGGGACACATGTTCAAATGATTAAAAAGTAACTTTAGGACTGATATCAGGAGGTTTTTCTTCACAAAGCGATTAACACTTGGATTGGACTTCCGACCACAGTGGTGGTGGCAAAAACCCTGAAATAATTTCAGAAGCAATTAGATGCAATGGGAGAAGTGTATGGTTGTTCTGGATGGATTAAGATGGGCCAAATAGCTTTTCTCATCTATATGTATCCAGTGATCTTAGAATTCTAGCAATTTTTAATTATGTCAACTGTTCAAAACTAAAGCTGCAGTACTTGGCGATGCAATGTTTGATTTACACTGAAACATTTACAACAATAAAGGGTGTGGCAGGCTTATATTCTGAATACAATAGTTACTCTCCTTTCAGGCTACAATCATTTGCATCTCCAGGTCTGAGTAGTATCCTTGCAGTATGATGTGCAGTCAACCAACTGGAGTTATAATGCTGGATGTGCAGTGTTGTAAATTGCACTACGGTTGACCACAAGGGAGCCTTTGTGCATGAGTGCTTCAATGCATGTCTTCCCAGATGGTGAACTTTTCATGTTCAAAGAGTAATAGGAGAATCATTTCTCCAATGGCATTAAAAAGAATCCATACAAAGTCTTGAAAATTTCCAGGAGGGTCAACAGACTGCCTGGGCACTTTAAAATACGTGCTGAGATAGAATCCGACTGTAGCTGGTGCAAGTCTGAAGTGGTATGAGATGGCCTCATGCTGAAGTGTCACACTGCTTGACTTTCGTGCCAATGGGAGTCAGACCAGGACTTGACTCTCAAGATACAATGCTGCTTTCATAATGATGCATACTTGGAACAGTTGCACATTGACGTGAAAGTAGCAGTATAGCTGCAGCATCAACAGAATGTGTATTGTATAGGTCCCTCAGTGGGTAGAAGAGCTCTCACCAGTTACAACATCCGCTGTTTAAATTCCAACAGCAGAAAGTATAGGGGTGATTTTAACTCTCATTAATCATCAGGAACAGAGTGCAGGAGCAGTTAAAATGGAGCAGCTCCATTTCTCCATCCATTTCTGAAGATGTACAATTTTAACACCGATGGTTTTGGCAGCAGTTAAGGCTCCCACCAAACTTCGGCAGGAACCTCATTAATAAAAACAAATAGGGGTCCCTTGACGTATAAGGGTTCCAATGGAATTTTGCCTGGTCCCTGAGTGGGGAGCTCGCCATGGTCATCCCATCCGGTGAACCTATCGCGCTAACTATCAAAGATAAGGCGCTAGAAATCCCACATTTAAGAATAGCACGGTTTTTTGGCGCTATTTGCGAATAACAGCTGATTTCATTATGCCAAAATAGTGCCAAAAAATAAGGCTTAAGTTTCGCCAACATTTTTTAAAATTTTGGCGTAGCGTTAAAATACCACCATTTTTAAGGATGTAGCTAAAGTTTTTCAAGTTAAAAATAATGCCCGTTCTGGGCATGCGCAAAAAAGGAAAGAAAAAAAATGCCCCTTTTTCATGTGACGGGTGTCCCTGCGCATGCGCAGTACACTTCCTGGTCTGGATCAGCCATTTTTAAAGACCATTGTAAGTTCCAGGAGCTGCAAAACGAAAAATGGAGTCTGATTCAGAAAGGAAAAGGGCCAGGAAGTTTAACCAAGATGCCAATAAGGCCCTGGTAGGCATTGTAGATAGAGAATGGCGCCAGATTGGCAAGAAGCGTGCTGGTAAACTTAAACTAGCAGCAATAGCTCAAGCTTGACAATGCATTACAGAACAGGTTTCCTCAGTGGGTCCATCAAGAGGACTGGCCAGCAGTGCTGGAAGAAGTGGCAGGATCTTTTCCAAGCAGTTAGAGTAAGTAATGTTTTTATTTATGCACTACAATTACTTGAATTGTAAATGTGACTGTCTCTGAGTGCCTTGAAAGCAGAAGACCCCTCCCTTAAAAATTTCTATTGTCATCTTTGTAGAAGAAGGTGCCTGACAACAACCGAGAGCGGACGAAAACTGTATTGGCTCCAAGACTATACCCATTAACAGCCTTGGAACGTAGAATTGCAGGTATTATTTGTGGGTCCCAAAGATTGACCACCCATGTGGATGCTGGGCCCATGTTGCAGAGAGAGGGTAAGTCCTGCAAAATCCAGTTTATGCAATGTACTCTCCGTCGGCTACGCTTCAGTTTATGCAATGTACTATCATTTGTCGTGGTCCTTCAAATGAGCCTGCGCTATGTGAGCCGACTCATGTCACTCTGTCCCCTCCCCTGCTGCTAATCATTCGACTGTTCTGTTATATTTTGCAGATGTTTCACAGATATCCAACAATGAAGGAGAAGACCCCGTCACCTTGCCACAAGCAGAAGTGGATGAGCCCGATGACCTCAGCCATACTGAACAAGTTCCACAGGGCGATCAGGAGGAGAATGAGGAGAAGCAAGACGCCAACAATATTTATCATGAGGGGAGGAAGGAGGAGGTTGATCAGACGGTGGTATTTATTGTTTTCCTAACACAGATGAGAGTGCACACAGGGAGGTTAAAGTAACAGTGACCTCAGTATTTATTAAGACACTCCAGAGTGAGGAACAGGCCTTAGGGGCCGGCTTATATACAGTGCTCCCAAGGGATGCTGGGAGCCCTTGGGACTTCAGGGGATGCACTCCCTGGTGGTGGAACATGGGAGTGCATGCTTTACAGATACACATCACTCCCTCCCAAAGTCAAAGTGAAAACTATTTACAAGGTGAGGCGGTCTGGAGCCTTTCTTTCCCTGGTAGACCGCCTCGATACAAATGTCTGTTCTGGTGTGTTGGCTGTGCCCTCACCGGGCTGGTGTGTTGTTGGCCCTGCAGGGCTGCTGGGTGAGCCTGGCCTTGCTGGGCTGTTGGGCGTGATGGGTTTGATTTCCTGATCCAGCGTGGTGTTGTTGATCCTTTGGGTGTGTGTTGTGGGCTCGAAAAAGGTGGGTGTCTGCTGTGGGTTGTTCAGGGCAGTCTGTGAACCGCAGCCTCGTTTGGTCCAGGTGCTTTCTGAAAATTTGTCCATTGTCTAGTTTGACTGCAAACACCCTACTCCCTTCTTTAGCTATCACCGTACCCGCGATCCACTTGGGACCATGTCCATAGTTTAGCACATACACAGGGTCATTCAGATCAATTTCCCGTGACACAGTGACGCGCCCATCGTTTACATTTTGTTGCTGCCTCCTGCTCTACCTGATCATGCAGGTTGGGGTGAACCAGCGAGAGTCTGGTTTTAAGTGTCCTTTTTATGAGTAGCTCAGCCGGGAGCACTCCTGTGAGCGAGTGGGGTCTCGTGCGGTAGCTGAGCAGTACTCGGGACAGGCGGGTTTGGAGTGAGCCTTCTGTGACTCATTTGAGGCTCTGTTTGATTGTTTGTACTGCCCGCTTTGCCTGCCCATTGGAGGCTGGTTTAAACGGGGCCGAGGTGACATGTTTGATCCCATTGCGGGTCATGAATTCTTTAAATTCGGCACTGGTGAATCATGGCCCATTGTCACTGACCAGTATGTCAGGCAGGTCGTGGGTGGCAAACATGGCCCTCAGCTTTCAATGGGGGTGGTGCTTCCCGACATTATTTCACATTCAATCCATTTTGAAAAGCATCCACCACCACCAGGAACATTTTAAAGCGAAACGAGCCTGCATAGTCGACATGGATCCTCGACCGTGGTCTGGAGGATCAGGACCACAAACATAGTGGTGCCTTTCTGGGCGCATTGCTCAACTGAGCACACATGCTGCATTGCCGTACACAGGACTCTAAGTCAGAGTCGATATCGGACCACCACACATGGGATCTGGCTATCGCTTTCATATACCCGGGTGTGTGCTGTGGAGATCCGAGATGAACGTCTCCCTGCCCTTTTTGGGTAGCACTACGCAGTTACCCCACAACAGGCAGTCTGCCTGAATGGACAGCTTGTCCTTTTGCTGCTGGAACGGCTTGATTAGCTCTTGCATTTCAATGGGGATGCTGGCCCAGCTCCCATGCAGTAAACAGTTTTTTACTAGGGACAGCAGAGGATCTTGGCTGGTCCAAGTCCTAATCTGGCGGGCCGTGACAGGTGATTTATCATTTTCAAACGCTTCCATGACCATCAACAAGTTTGCAGGCTGCATCATTTCCACCCCCGTGGTGGGCAATGGTAGCCGACTGAGAGCATCCGCACAGTTCTTGGTGCCTGGCCTGTGGCGGATGGTACAGTTATACGCTGATAGCGCGAGTGCCCACCTTTGTATGCGGGCTGAGGCATTAGTATTTATCCCCTTGTTTTCAGTGAACAGGGATATTAGGGGCTTGTGATCAGTTTCCAGCTCAAATTAGAGGCCAAACAGGTATTGATGCATTTTCTTTACCCCAAACACACACGCTAATGTCTCTTTCTTCATCATGCTGTCGGCCCTCTCGGCCTTAGACAAGCTCCTGGAAGCATAGGCGACAGGTTGCAACTTCCCCGCAACGTTAGCTTGTTGTAATACACACCCGACTCCGTACGACGACGCATCACATGCTAGCACAAGTCTTTTACACGGGTTATACAATACAAGCAGCTTGTTGGAGCATAAAATGTTTCTGGCTTTCTCAAAAGCAATTACTTGTTTTTTTTCCGATACCCAGTTCTCACCTTTACGCAATAACACATGTAGGGACTCTAAGAGGGTGCTTAACCCCAGTCGGAAATGACCAAAATAGTTGAGGAGTCCCAGGAACGACCGCAGCTCCGTGACGTTCTGTGGCCTGGGCGCGTTCCTGATAGCCTCTGTCTTGGTGTCTATGGGCCGAATGTCGCCCGCCGCGATCTTTCTCCCCAAAAACTCCACTTCTGTTGCCATGAAGATGCATTTCAACCTCTTCAGCCACAGCCCTACGCGATTCAGTCGCTGGAGGACCTCCTCCAGGTTTTGTACGTGCTCGACAGAGTCCCGACCTGTGACCAATATGTCGTCCTGAAAAACCACCGTTTGTGGTACCGACTTGAGTAGGCTCTCCATGCTTCTCTGGAAGATCACTGCAGCCGACCGAATTCTAAACGGGCATCTGTTGTAGATGAACAGTCCCTTGTGCATGTTGATGCAGGTGAGGCCCTTCGAAGACTCCTCCAGCTCCTGCGTCATGTAGGCCGAAGTCAGGTCGAGCTTGGTGAACGTCTTGCCTCCTGCCAGCGTCGCAAATAGGTCGTCTGCCTTAGGTAGCGGGTATTGGTCCTGTAGCGAGAAACCATTAATAGATACTTTATAATCGCCGCAAATCCTGACCATGCCATCACTTTTGAGTACTGGAGCAATCGGGCTGGCCCACTCGCTGAATTCCACTGGGAAGATGATGCCCTCGCATTGCAGCCTGTCCAGCTCAATTTCCACTCTCTCCCTCATCATGTGAGGTACCGCTTGTGGTGAATGGGTCGTGCCTCTGGGACCAAGTGGATCCACACATTCACCCCGGAAAGGTTTCCAATGCCTGGCTCAAAAAGGGAAGGAAATTTGTTCAGAACCTGGGTACATGAGGCCTCATCGACATGTGATAGCGCTCGGATGTCATCCCAGTTCCAGCGGATTTTGCCCATCCAGCTCCTTCCAAGCAGTGTGGGGCCATCGCCCGGGACAATCCAGAGTGGCAGTTCGTGCACCGTGCCTTCGTAGGTGACCTTGACCATGGCGCTGCCCAGGGCAGTGATAAACTCTTTGGTGTACGTTCTCAGTTTCGTGTGGATGGGGCTCAGGGCTGGTCTGAGTGCCTTGTTGCACCACAGTCTCTCAAACATCTTTTTACTCATGATGGAATGGCTAGCGCCAGTGTCCAGTTCCATGGCTATGGATAAGCCATTCAATTTTACATTTAACATTATAGGTGGACATTTCATCGAAAATGTGTGCACCCTGTGTACTTCAGCATCTGTCTCCTCTCTCTGAGGCTCGAAATTGCTTTGGTCCACCATGGACCAATCTTCCTCTTCCACGTGGTGGTTAGCAGGTTTTTCAGAGCTTGCAGCTCGTCTGCAAGCTCGTTGGAGATGCCCCATTGTTCCACAGCTCTTGCAAATATACCCTTTGAAGCGGCATGAATAGGCTGAATGGGAGCCTCCACAACGCCAACAAGGTGTGAATTGCCTTGCATTCATCCTTTGTTGCGGACTCTGAGTCATCTAGGTCACCTGAGGCCTGCTGGCAGTTGTAGATTCGTGGTTTCTGCCCTGTACGTTTCTGTTCGCAAACCCAGTTCCAGTTAATTTATGAACATTGCTAGCACTTGTGTGCTGAGAGATTTGTTTGGTGTTATCACTGGTGAACATAAGCGCCTGTGCTATCGCAATGGCCTTACTGAGGGTCGGTGTCTCTACAGTCAAAAGTTTTCGTAGGATGGTCTCGTGGTCAATGCCCAGTACAAAAAAGTCTCTGAGCATTTGCTCCAGGTAGCCATCAAACTCACATTATCCCGCAAGTCGCCTTAGCTCGGCGACATAGCTCGCCACTTCCTGACCTTCAGATCGCTGGCACATGTATAACCAATACGTCGCCATCAGCACGCTCTCCCTCGGGTTAAGAGGCTCCTGAACCATTGTACACAGCTCCTCATACGACTTATCTGTGGGTTTTACCGGAGCCAGAAGATTCTTCATGAGGCTGTAGGTCGGTGCCCCGCAGACCGTGAGGAGGACCGCTCTCCTTTTTGCAGCACTTCCTTCTCCGTCCAGCTCGTTGGCAACAAAGTACTGGTCTAGCCGTTCGACATAAGCTTCCCAGTTCTCACCCTCTGAGAACTTCTCCAGGATGCCCACAGTTTGCTGCATCTTTGCGTTGGATTTGTATTCTCGTCGCCAGTTATTGTGTTCCGAACACAGATGAGGCTGCACACAGGGAGGTTAAAGTAACAGTGACCTCAGTCTTTATTAAGACACTCCAGAGTGAGGCCTTAGGGGCCGGCTTATATACAGTGCTCGCCAGGGATGCTGGGATCCCTTGGGACTTCAGGGGATGCACTCCCTGGTGGAGGAATATGGGAGTGCATGCTTTACAGATACACAACAGTATTCCAATTGGAGGAGGTGCAGGCCACAGATGTACCAAGTGTTTTCAACAGCTCTACGTGCGAGGGGACATTTCTGGGTTGTCCACCCTACGAGACCGCCGGTCCCAGTAGGTTGTAGGAAAGCACAACCAGGGCAGCAGCAGGCCCATCTGTACAGAGGAGGAGGAGGAGACCTGAACAGCGCTCTCCTGAAAGGCAGGCTCCGCAGGAGGTGGTAGAGCTCATGGTAATGAGTGGGGAGAGCGTTCAGCTTACAAAATCGCTCCTTGAGGCCGTGGGTGGGATCAAGGGAGAAATAGGAGCACTATCTGCTGACATTAGGGAGGGCATGTCGGGAGGAATAGCAGCACTATCTGCAGGCATGTTGGAGATAGTCGCTGCAACGCGAGAAGACACCCAGGCAGTTATTTCCCAGCGGCAATTGACGGTATCAAGTGATGCCACTCCCACTCCAATCCCGCAGGTTGATCCACAAGCCAAAGAGGCCAATCCCGGGCCTTCCGGATTGCCGTCTCCTGAGTCTGTCCCCCAACAAGTGAAGCGCTGTATCCGAGACACTAATAAGAAGCTTGGGCTCGGGAGTAGGGCTAAGCCTGCGGTAATGGGTAAGGCTAATGGCAAGGGCAAGGGCAAGAAGGGTGGGTGGCACAGCGGTGTTTAAATAAGGAGGTGAGGGAGAGGTGGCTGCAGCTGAAGTTTGTTTGCTGCTGTTGTTGTTGTTGTTTGGCTGTTATTTTGTTCTTTTATTGTTATTTAAGTGATGTTAATTTCAAAGTTTAAAGTTTAATATAACATTTTTTATTAAAGTTAAGTACAAGTGTACAAATGTTTAATGAACTGCGAATTATTTTTTCAGCTGAACCAAACTTATGTAGTATTGCATGATAATGCTGTCGAATAAGCCTTCTATGATAATCCAAGATAACATAAGCACTCACCACATATGGCAAAGATAGAATAGCCCCCATCCTTAAATGTCCTTAAATGCCCTTAAAATGCCTAAAATGTCCCTAAAAATGCATTATAAACTCCCTCCAAAGAAGTACCGTTTTCCAAGATGGCGCCGTTAGCACTGATTTCGATCCGACTCGACCAGGTAAGGCAAGCTTTTTCAAATCAGTATTTAGCACTGTCCTTAAAAATGTCCTTACCGGGGAAACTCTGAAAAACGGTGTTATCGTTGGTTTTGACGCTGAGTGACATCACAAAAATGGGTCTCAAAAAAATCGCCACTTATTTTTTTTTAAGGACAGCGTTACACCACTAGCGAAACTAGCAAAATGGCCTTAAATTTATTTGGTTCCAAAAAAAACCTTTTAGCTCCAAAAAATGGAGCTAAATTGATCGTTACTAGCGAATTTCTAGCCCCCAAGCTAAGTTTAAATAGAAAATCCATAGTAGGGCCTGGAGAAGCAGGGGTGCTGCTCTGGGCCCCACAGGGAAAGTCCAGGCCTCTGCTGTCCCGGGCTCTCCCTGTCCCTCCCCAGCCATGAGACCATGCAAATATCTCCCACCCTTCCCTTCCCAGATTTGCATTGTTGCTGAAAGTCTTCTTCTGATGCCAGCGGTTGGCCTCTGGACGGCCAGACTTCCATCCTTCCCCACCAGCCAGCTGAAGCTTTCTGCCAGAAATGGCCAAGCAACTGACCAGTGGCACCTAATCGAGGGTCGGAAGTTAAAATCTGTCAGACTTCTGACTCATAATCCAGATGGGATTCCCGCTGGGAGTTAAAATCAGCCCCTATCTGTTCAATGTTGCAGAGGCATTCTAGCCCATCAGAATTCAAACAAGGCTCCAGCCAGCCTAATTCAATAGAATGTCGAACAAGTCACAATGAGTTGGGTCACAAAGTAGGGAAGTAAATGGAGTTCTGTTGTTCTGTACTCATTCTGTGTTCAAGTTTAAAGCAGATCAAATAATCCTGGGTACCTATCTAGACATATTTAGTGAATATCAAGGACACAGACACTCAAGACTCCAAAAAGGCAGACGACACGTTGTAATTTTGGTTATTGCCTCATTCCAATATGTATGACATTACAGTTGGAGCAGTATATTTATCATCATCAGTGGTCTGCCGAGGCAGGCTTTGACCCAATTCTCTCTTCCCCAAATCACAATGCGCTGGAATTTGCAATGGCTTACCGTCTGGTTTCTGGGTGGTATTGGCTATTGTGGGTAGTAATCAGGTAAGCGATATTTGGCTGAGCGGTGATCCGTAGCTGAGTTTTTTTTGAACGCGCACAAGGTTCAGCGGAGCTGGGTGGTAGGTGAGTAGCTCTCCAAGAAAAAGGTTAGTGATTGGTTTTTACTAATTATTTTAAAAATCTGTTGTGGTTATTTAGTTTAAAAGTATCTTGGGAATTTTCTTTCGATTTTTTTAGGGAATGTTTTTTGAAAAATGACTTTTATTGTTTTTCTGCTGTTAGGCCCAACCCGCAGCCTCAGGATAGATTTTTATTGATTTTTTAAATTTATCACCCATTTTGCTTAGGAATCGCCCAATAGATCCTAAATTGCACTTTTTCTCCCAGAATGGGAGTGCAAGGCCCATGTTTTTCACTCGGCGGATTTTTTCAGGCGGGGAAGTTTTCACCGGCAATAATCTTCCCAGTCTTAGCAGTCTTTTAGGTGGCAATCGGATGCTGGTGGGCTGATAGGAAATTCTAGCCCTTTGTCTTGTGCTTCATATGATCTCCCATATAAAATGGAGAAAATTTTGCTCCAGCTATACAAAGCTCTGGTTAGATTTTATCTGAAATACTGTGTACAGTACTGGGCTACGCACCTTAGAAAGGATATATTGGCCTTGGAAGCAGTGCAGCACTGATTCACCAGAATATTGCCAGGGCTCCCAGGGTTAGATTATGAGGAGAGATTACATAAACTAGGCCAGTGTTCTCTGGAATATAGAAGTTTGAAGTATTATTTGATAGAGGTTTTTAGGATTTTGAAAGAAATTGAGAGGGTAGATAGAGAGAATTTTTTTCTGCTTGTCCAGGACCCAGGGATAAAACATTAAAATCAGAGCCAAGCCATTCAGGAGAGAAGTTAAGAAACAGGTCTTCACACAAAGGGTGAAACTCTCTCCAACAAAAACAGTAGATGCTAGCTCAATTAGTCATTTTAAGTCTGAGATCGCTAGATTTTTGCTAGCAAAGGATATTAAGGGATATGGAGCCAAGACAGGTGGATGGAGTTATGATACAGATCAGCCATGATCTCGTTGAATGGCAAATAGGCTTGAGGGGCTGAATAGCCTACTCCTGTTCCTATGTTCCTAATTCTTCAGTTTTCCTGTCAGTGTTTTGTAGCATTGAGGTGCTGCAAACACTGACAAACCCTGCACAAAGGTGCAAGGCTGCACCCAGGCTCTTCCATGATTCCTTATAGATGTTTATGGAGGGAGTCACAGCACACAGGGAGGTTCTCTTCTCTTCCAATGGGCGGAAGAGACCTCCCCAGAACACCGACGCAGCCTGATTGCACAGTGAACAGGAGGGCACAAGCAGGGATGTCGTCAGGAGGAACTGGCTGCAGTGGCGCATACCTGTCAATAATTTCAGTAAATCACAAAATCTTACTGCAAAGTCACACTCAACCTCATCCTGCTGTGCGACTCATCACATCCCCATTACTCAGCCTTCCCTGCCCTACTCCTACACATGCTTACACCAACTTATCTTGCACGTCCACCCATCCCTCTCTCTATCTACATTATCACATCCCCATCTCACTAGCCACCCCTCACACTCACCCTCATCCTAGTGCAAGCATAGCAGCTATCAAAACACTTGAGTGTTTTAGCCAATGTTCTTGTAGAATTTCTGCTAATGTGTTGTCAAACATTGAAATCATTATTTTCAACACTTTGTGTTCTTGGATAGATTTGTGAACACCTTTGGAAGTGGCTTAGTGAGTTGTAGTGAATGATCAGACATAAGGGTGCCCCCCACAATGGTGATGAGTGTGAAAGGAATGGGTTGGGCATTGCAGAGATGCTTTATGGTGCAGGTGTGGGGTGGTGTCAACTTGATGCATCATGTGGCAGCCAGGGTTTACAGTGTCAAGTGAAGTAAATCTGGCAAGGGTGAGATCATCCCTGGCGTCCTGGGCAGCAATGTAGTCGGGTGCAATCCCCTGTGTACTGTGCAGCATCAAGTGATTGCGGAGAAGGTTGGTGTTGTTGTTGGTGATGCTGGTGTGTTTAGTGATGTTGGTGTTGGTGCTGATCGTGGTGGGATTCTGAGGACCAAGGTGAGATTTTTTCAAGGGCACCGATGCTGCTGGAATAGATGGCATCTGAAGTTGAGATGACAGAAGCGATCTGTCAATGGTGAGAGAGGTTGCTGCAAGGAGGTGTCAGTGAATAGAGATTTCACTGCAAACTCTTCCAACCTTCATACAGCTCAAAAGTATCTTCCAAATCCTGAAGGCTTCAGCTTCTGAGATTGGAAAGTAAACAGCTGTAAAATGGTAAATTTTATACCACCTCTGCAGTTGTCAACTAGTCAAAGCAATAGAGAGTCACTGAGAACCCGACACACTTAACTGGCGTGAAACCCAAGAGACGGCAAACTCGTTAAGAACTTGGTAAAATAGTAAGTACCTGATAAAATTCATTTAAATGACTTTTAAAG
This sequence comes from Pristiophorus japonicus, assembly GCF_044704955.1. NCBI lineage: Eukaryota > Metazoa > Chordata > Chondrichthyes > Pristiophoridae > Pristiophorus > Pristiophorus japonicus. The sequence continues at coordinate 198,104,994 of NC_091982.1, read as the reverse complement.
TGCCTCTTAATGATCTTAATTGGCTGGCCCGCTGCTTGGTGTCGGGTCTGCGATCCGCAGGCAGACCCAACACTTGAGAAACTGACAATGAGGCAGGTTCAGAGCAGACTTCTGACCACCTGTCAATCAGAGCCATTTTGACAGGGGGCCATCCCCAAACCTGCACTTGCAGGGCTGGGAAGTCCAAGATATGTAGAAGTGTTTCCTAATTTTGCTCTTGAAAGATCTGGCTCTAACTTTTAGACTATGCCCCCTAGTCCTAGACTCTCCAACCAGCGGAAATAGTTTCTGTCCAGCTAGCCAACCTGATCCCTTAATACCAGTTTACTTTCTGAATTCCAGGGAATACAACCCTAGTTTGTGTAATCTCTCCTCGTAATTTAACCCTCAAGGTCTGGGTATCATTCTGGTAAATCTATGCTGCACTCCCTCTAACGCCAATATATCCTTCCTAAGGTGTGGTGCCCAGAACTGCTCACAGTACTCCAGGTGTGGTCTAACCAAGGTTTTGTATAGCTGTAGCGTATCTTCTATTCCCTTGTATTTAGTCCTCCAGATATGAAAGCCAGCATTCCATTAGCCATTTTGAATCTTTTCTGTACCTGTTCATTATATTTTAATGATCGATGTACCTGAACCCCCAATTCTCTTTGGACCTCCACTGTTTTTAGCTTTTCACCATTTAGAAAGTACCCCATTCTATCCTTTTTAGGTCCAAAGTGAATGACCTCACATTTGCCTACATTAAAATCCATTTGCCACAGTTTTGGCCATTTACTTAAGAACATAAGAAAGAAATAGGAGCAGGAGCAGGCCATTTGGCCTCTCAAGCCTGCTCTGCCATTTAATAAGATCATGGCTAATCTGATCATGGACTCAGCTCGACTTCCCTGCCCGCTCCCCATAACCCTTTATTCCCTTATCACTCAAAAATCTGTCTATCTCCGCCTTAAATATATTCAATGACCCAGCCTCCACAGCTCTCTGGGCAGAGAATTCCATAGATTTACAACCCTCCGAGGGAAGAAATACCTACTCATGTCAGTTTTAAATCGGCAGCTCCTTATTCTGAGACTATGTCCCCTAGTTTTAGTTTCCTCTATGAATGGAAATATCCTCTCGACATCCACCTTGTCAAGTCCCCTCATTATAAGAACAAAATAACATAAGAAATAGAAACAGGAGGAGTCCATACGGCCCCTCGAGCCTGCTCCACCATTCAATAAGATCATGGCTGATCTGATCATGGACTCAGCTCCACTTCACTGTCCGCTCCCCATAACCCCTTATCATTTAAGAAACTGTCTATTTCTGTCTTAAATTTATTCAATGTCCCAGCTTCCACAGTTCTCTGAGGCAGCGAATTCCACAGATCCACAACCCTCAGAGAAGAAATTTCTCCTCACCTCAGTTTTAAATGGGCAACCCCTTATTCTAAGATCATGCCCTCTACTTCTAGTCTCCCCAATCAATGGAAACATCCTCTCTGCATCCACCTTGTCAAGCCCCCTCATAATCTTATACGTTTCGATAAGATCATCTCTCATTCTTGTGAATTCCAGTGAGTAGAGGCCCAAACTACTCAACCTTTCCTCATAAGTCAACCCCCTCATCCCCAGAATCAACCTAGTGAACCTTCTCTGAACTGCCTCCAAAGCAAGTATATCCTTTCGTAAATATGGAAACCAAAACTGCATGCAGTATTCCAGGTGTGGCCTCAACAATACTCTGTATAGCTGTAGCAAGACTTCCCTGCTTTTATACTCCATCCCCTTTGCAATAAAGGCCAAGATTCCATTGGCATTCCTGATCATTTGCTGTACCTGTATACTATCCTTTTGTGTTTCATGCACAAGTACCCCCAGGTCCTGCTGTACTGCAGCACTTTGCAATCTTTCTCCATTTAAATAATAACTTGCTCTTTGATTTTTTTCTGCCAAAGTGCATGACCTCACACTTTCCAACATTAAACTCCATCTGCTAAATTTTTTCCCACTCACTTAGCCTGTCTCTGTCCTTTTGCAGATTCTTTTGTGTCCTCTTCACACATTGCTTTTTCTCCCATCTTTGTATCGTCAGCAAACTTGGCTATGTTACACTCAGTCCCTTCTTCCGAGTCGTTAGTATAGATTGTAAATAGTTGGGGTACCAGCACTGATCCCTGTGGCACCCCACTAGTTACTGGTTGCCAACCAGAGAATGAACCATTTATCCTGACTCTCTGTTTTCTGTTTGTTATCTTATATATTTCAATAAGATCACCTCTCATTCTTCTGAACTCCATTGAGTATAAGCCCAAACTACTTAACGTATCTTCATAAGTCAACCCCCTCATCAACCTAGTGAACCTTCTCTGAACAGCCTCCAATGCAAATATATCCTTCCTTAAATACGGAGACCAAAACTGTACGCAGTACTCTAGGTGTGGCCTCACCAATAACCTGTACAGTTGCAGCAGGACTTTACTGCTTTTATACTCTTTCCCTCTTGCAATAAAGGCCAACATTCCATTTGCCTTCCTGATTACATGCTGTAGCTGCATACTAACTTTTTGTATTTCATGCACAAGGACTGCCTAGTCCCTCTGTACTGCAGCACTTGCCAATTTTTCTCCATTTAAATTATCATTTGTTTTTCTATTTTTTCTACCAAAGTGGATAACCTCACATTTTGCCACATTATGCTCCATCTGCCAAATTTTTGCCCACTCACTTAGCCTGTCTATATCCCTTTGCAGATTTTTTGTGTCCTCCTCACAATTTGCTTTCCCACCCATCTTTGTATCATCACCAAACTATATTACACTGGGTCCCTTCATCCAAGTCATTAATATAGATTGTAAATAGTTGAGGTCTCAGCACCGATTCCTGCGTCATCCCACGAGTTACTGTTTGCCAACCGGAAAATGACCCATTTATCCCGACAGTCTGCTTTCTGTTAGTCAGCCAATCCTCTATCCATGTTAATATATTACCCCCAACCCCATGAACTTTTATCTTGTGCAGTAACCTTTTATGTGGCACCTTATCGAATGCCTTCTGGAAATCCAAATACACCACATCCACTGGTTCCCCCCTTATCCACCCTGCTTGTTACATTCTCAAAGAAATCCAGCAAATTTGTTAAACATGATTTCCCTTTCATAAAACCATGCTGATTCTGCTTGATTGGATTATGCTTTTCCAAATGTCCTGATGCTGCTTCCTTAATAATGGACTCCAGCATTTTCCCAATGTCATGTATTCAACTATCATTGTAACCCATGTATAAGCTGACCTAAGTTGTACACCTTGAGAACATTGACCACAAGGGGGTGAACTTGTGGGAGACACTCCTAACCTGGACTTTCAGGCATAAAAGGGGAAGCTCCACCCACCTTCATCACTTGAGGTCTTGGTAATAAAGGTAACTGGTCACAGAGTGACCTTCTCTCAAGTATGGGCTTCATGTGCATTTATACTGTATAGTAAAGACATATCATTGGCGACGAGGATGGGATTTAAACCACGCGAGCATGGCCATTAGCTGCACAGAAGAGAGGTACTGTGTTGGTGATGATTGGGACGACTTTATTGAGAGACTACAGCAAAGTTTTGTCACTAAGGAATGGTTGGGACAGGATCCAGCCGACAAATGCAGGGCTCAACTCCTGACGGTTTGTGGATTCAGAACGTACTCCCTGATGAGGGACCTTCTAGCGCCAGAAAAGCCAGCGGACAAGACGTTCGAAGAGCTCAGTAAGTTGATCGGAGACCACCTTAAACCGGCGAGCAGCATGCACATGGCGAGACACCGGTTTTACACGCACCGGCGGCGAGAAGGACAAAGCGTTCCAGACTTCATGGCAGATCTCCGGCGACTGGCGAGCCTATGTAAGTTCCCAAATGCATGCAGAGCAGAGATGCTGCGAGACTTTTTTATTGAGGGCATCGGGCATGCTGGGGTTTTCAGGAAACTGATTGAGACCAAAGACTTGACCTTGGAAGCGGCGGCTCTGATAGCCCAGACATTTATCTCAGGGGAGGAAGAGACCAGAACGATGTATGACAAAAATCTTGGCTCAAATGCGGCAAACGACCAGGGAGTCAACATTGTTAATGCTGCATACAATTCTCTAGGCAGACAAGGGCAATCGCACATGCCCCAGCATGTAGTCAAACCCAAAGGGAGAATTCAACAGAGACAATGGCTAGCTGAACGGCGATTCATGCCATAGCAATGGACAATGCGGCCAGTAATAGGGCCATCAACACCTGTTAATGGTGCGCTTAAGGAGAGTTACAAAGACAGTTAGAGACGATCGATTGGTAATGGACCTTTTGTTTCCAACAATGGGGCCTCCAGCTCATGCTGGAGGTGTGGAGGCAAACACCCAGCCAGAGCTTGCAGCTATCAGCAAACACCTGCAGAAACTGCAACGTCAGCGGTCACTTGGCGCATATGTGCAGGAAGCCTGCAGCCAGGTTGATGTACGAGGAGGACAGGCCCGATGTAAGCCCTATGAGGCCAAATGAATACTGGGGGAAATCGCTGGAAGCTGAAGTTCAGCGAGTTCATGTGGAGCACATATACAGTTCATATACCAGGACGCCACCGATAATGATGAAAGTGCTCCTCAATGGCATCCCAGTATTAATGGAGTTAGACACAGGGGCCAGCCAGTCCCTGATGAGTATCAAACAGTTCAAAAGGTTGTGGGTGTCCAAGGCCAGGAGGCCAAAATTATTGCCGATTGACGCACAGCTACAGACATATACAAAGGAGATCATTCCGGTGCTAGGCAGTGCCACGGTAGTCATGACCCACAAAGATTCGGAGAACAGGTTGCCATTCTGGATTGTCCCTGGGGACAGTTCCGCACTATTGGGAAGGAGTTGGCTTGCTGTCATGAACTGGAAATGGGGCGATGTCAATACAATTTCTTCTGTGGAGCGAGTATCATGCTCACAGGTCCTGGACAAATTTGACTCATTATTTCAACCCGGCATCGGCACTTTCATGGGGGCCAAGGTAGTGATTCACAGAAACCCGGATGCCATGCCAGTACACCACAAGGCCAGAGCGGTGCCGTACGTGATGCAGGAAAAGATAGAATGCGAATTGGACCGCCTGCTGAGGGAAGGCATCATCTCGCCAGTCGAATTCAGTGACTGGGCAAGCCCGATCGTGCCGGTGCTCAAGGCGGATGGGTCGGTCAGGATATGTGGTGATTACAAGGCCACCTTCAATCGGGTGTCACTCCAAGACCAGTACCTGCTACCGAGAGCGGAGGACCTCTTTGCGACGCTATCCGGTGGCAAACTTTTTTCAAAATTGGACCTGACCTCAGCTTACATGACCCAGGAGCTGGCGAGTGAGTCGAAGAAGTTGACCACCACCACGACACACAAGGGGTTGTTTGAGTATAACAGATGTTCTTTCGGGATTTGTTCGGCCGCTGCGATCTTTCAGTGAAATATGGAAAGTCTCTTCAAGTCGATTCCAGGGACCATGGTTTTTCAAGACGACATCCTCATCATGGGTCGCGACACTGAAGAACACCTTCACAACCTGGAGGAGGTGCTACGCAGACTGGACCGGGTAGGGCTGCGACTGAAAAAGGCGAAGTGCGTCTTCCTAACTCCAGTGGTAGAATTCCTGGGGAGGAGAGTAGCAGCAGACGGGATCAGATCTACTGCATCCAAAACGGAAGCGATCCAGAGAGCACCCAGACCCCGTAACATGACGGAGCTGCATTCGTTCCTGGGGCTCCTGAACTATTTTGGTAACTTTCTTCCCAAATTGATCACGCTGTTAGAGCCACTACACGTGCTCCTACGCAAAGGTCGCGAATGGGTCTGGGGGGCCAGCCAGGAAAGGTCTTTTGATAGACCACGCAATTTGTTATGCTCCAACAAACTGTTAACGTTATATGACCCGTGTAAGAAACTTGTTTTAACGTGCGACGCGTCGTCCTATGGGGTCGGGTGTGTGTTGCAGCATGTGAATGCCAATGGTCAGTTACAGCCGGTAACTTATGCCACCAGAAGTCTGTCGCAGGCAGAAAGGGGCTACGGGATGGTAGAAAAGGAAGCGCTTGTATGTGTATATGCAGTAAAAAAAATGCACCAGTACCTGTTTGGCAGGAAATTTGAGCTGGAGACAGATCACAAACCCCTAACGTCCCTTTTGGCCGACAACAAGGCCATAAATGCGAATGCATCGGCTCGCATACAGAGGTGGGCACTCACGTTAGCCGCCTATGATTACAGAATTCGGCACAGACCGGGCACTGAAAACTGCACCGATGCACTCAGCAGGCTCCCACTAGCCATCACTGAGGGGGTAACTGAGCATGATGCTGAGATGGTCATGGCTGTTGAAGCTTTTGAAAACAAAGGCTCACTAGTGACAGCCCGTCAGATTAAAGTCTGGACAAATAAAGACCCGCTACTGTCTTTAGTTAAGAAATGTGTTCTGAATGGGGACTGTGCAGCCACGTACGGGGCAGGCCCTGAGGAATTTAAACCGTTTCATAGGCGCAAGGATGAACTCTCGATTCAGGCCAATTGCCTACTGTGGGGAAACCGAGTAGTCATGCTCCAGATGGGCAGAAAGGTGTTTATCAGAGAACTTCACAATGAGCACCCGGGCATTGTCATGATGAAGGCAATTGCCAGGTCACACGTTTGGTGGCCAGGGATAGATGCAAACCTGGAACTTTGTGTTCGCAGGTGCAACACGTATGCTCAGCAATGCAACCAGTGAAGCCCCCCCATAGCCCCTGGTCCTGGCCCGCCAAGCCATGGTCATGCATCGATGTGGACTACGCAGGTCCTTTCATGTGAAAAATGTTTTTGGTTGTCGTAGACCCCTCGTCCAAATGGATTGAGTGTGCCATTTTAAATTCAAGCACATCTTCTGCCACGGTAGAAAGTCTACGGGCAATGTTCGCCGCTCATGGTCTACCGGATGTCTTGGTCAGTGACAATGGCCCATGCTTCACAAGCACTGAATTCCAGGACTTCATGGCAGGCAATGGAATCAACCATGTCAGAACGGCACCGTTCAAGCCGGCCTCAAACGGCCAGGCAGAACGAGCAGCGCAGATAATCAAACAGGGGCTGCTCAGAATCCAAGCCGCTTATCATGCCTCCTGTTGGCCAATAGATCCCGACCACACTCGCTCACAGGGGTTCCACCCGCAGAGCTGCTAATGAAAAGGACGCTCAAAGCCAAATTATCCCTTATAAACCCTACTATGAAAGAAATTGTTGAGAGCAGGCGTCAGTCACAATGTGACTACCATGACAGGAATGCGAGGGTGCGATGTATTGATGTCAATGACCCTGTTTTTGTCCTTAATTACGCTGCAGGGCCAAATGGCTTGCAGGCACTGTGATTGCCAAAGAGGGGAATAGGGTTTTGGTAGTTAAACTTACCAATGGACAAATCTGCCGCAAACACGTGGATCAAACTAAAAGGAGGTTCAGCAACCCCATAGAAGAAGCAGAGGAAGAACACGACGTAGAGTTTACTCCACCACAGGTGACCGAACACCGGGACCAAGTGGAGGAGAACCCAGTCATTGTGGGCAGTCCGGACAGGCCTGAGGCACCGCAAACAGCAGACACTCAGGCCAGCGCCCAACAACCGGAGCCCGAACTCAGGCGCTCTACAAGGAAGCGTAAACCACCAGAGAGACTTAACCTGTGATCCCAATAAGACTTTGAGGGGGAGGTAATGTCATATATTTAAATATTGTAACCCATGTATAAGCTGACCTAAGTTGTACACCTTAAGAACATTGACCACAAGAGGGTGAACTTGTGGGAGGCACTCCTAACCTGGACTTTCAGGCATAAAAAGGGAAGCTCCACCCACCTTCATCACTTGAGGTCTTGGTAATAAAGGTAACTGGTCACAGAGTGATCTTCTCTCAAGTATGGGCCTCATGTGCATTTATACTGTATAGTAAGGACATATCACCCAACGACAGATGTTAGGCTAACTGGTCTATAGTTTCCTGCTTTCTGACTGCCTCCTTTTTTAAATAGGGGTATTATATTTGTGGTTTTCCAATCCGCTGGACCCTCCCCAGAATCCGGGGAATTTTGGTAGATTACAACCAATGCATCCATTATCTCTGCAGCCACTTCTTTTAAGACCCTAAGATGTAAGCCATCAGATCCAAGGGATTTGTCTGCCTTTAGTCCCATTATTTTAGCGAGTACTACTTGTTTAGTGATAGTGATTGTGTTAAGTTCCTCCCTCCCTATAGCCCCTTGATTATCCACTATTAGAATGTTTTTAATGTCTTCTACTGTGAAGACCGATACAAAATATTTGTTCAAAGTCTCTGCCATTTCCCTGTTCCCCATTATTAATTCCCCAGTCTCATCCGCTAGGCGACCAACATTTACTTTAGCCACTCTTTTCCTTTTTATGTACCTGTAGAAACTCTATCTGTTTTTATATTCCATGCTAGTTTACTTTCATAATCTATCTTCCCTCTCTTTATTATTATTTTAGTCATTCTTTGCTGGCTTTTAAAAGTTTCCTAATCCTCTTACCTCCCACTAGTCTTGGCTACATTGTATGCCCTTGTTTTCAATTTGATACCATCCCTTATTTCCTTAGTTAGCCATAGGTGGTTATCCCTTCTCTTACTGTCTTTCCTTCTCATATTTTAATCTATTTCCCCAGTCCATTTTAACCAACTCTGCCTTCATACCTTTGTAGTATCCTTTATTTAAGCTTAGGACACTTGTTTGAGATCCAACTTTCTCACCCTCCAATTGAATTTGAAATTCAACCATGTTATGGTCACTCATTCCTAAAGGATTCTTTACTAGGAGATCATTTATTAATCCTGTCTCATTACACAGTACCAGTACCTGTTCCCTGGTAGGTTCCGCAACGTATTGTTCAAGGAAACTATCCCAGATATACTCTCTGAACCCTTCCTCAAGGCTACCCTGGTCAATTTGCTTTGTCCAATCAATATGAAAGTTAAAATCACCCATGATTATTGCCATTCCTTTTTTACAAGCCTCCATTATTTCTTGATTTATATTCTGTCCAACAGTGTAGCTACTGTTAGGGGCTGATAGACTACGCCCACCAGCGACTTTTTCCCCTTATTATTCCTTATCTCCACTCAAACTGATTCAACATCTTGATCTTCTGAGCCAATATTGTTTCTCACTAACACACTGATCTCATCTTTTATTAACAGTGCTACCCCACCTCCCTTTCCTTTCTTTCCAAATTGTCAAATACCCCTGAATATTTAGTTTCCAGCCATGGTCACCTGCAACCATATCTTTGTAATGGCTATCAGATCATACCTATTTCTATCTATTTGTGCCGTCAACTCATCTATTTTGTTACGAATGCTGTGTGCATTCAGATAAAGTGCTTTTAAATTTGTTTTTTTTACCATTTTTTCCTGCTTTCACCCCACTTTCTGATTCACCTTTATGTTTATACATTTAGTCCCTTCCTGGCATGCTCTGGTTTTCATTTCTCCCAGTGCTACCCTGCTCTATTGCCTTCTCCTTATTCTTTGTTTTTTTTTAAATTCTCGCTCATCTGAACCCACCCGCCCCCACTAATAAGTTTAAAGCCCTCTCTACAGCACTAGTTATTTGATTCGACAGGACCCTTGTCCCAGCACGATCTAAGTGGGGCCCATCCCAACGGAACAGTTCCCTCTTGCCCCAGTACTGGTGCCAGTGTCCCACGAACCAAAACCCATTTATCCCACACCAGTCTTTGAGCCACGTGTTTAACTCTCTGATCTTATTTACCCTTTGCAAATTTGCTCATGGCTCAGGTAGTAATCCAGAGATTATTACCTTTGTGGTTCTGCTTTTTAATTTGGTCCCTAGCTGCTCATAATCCCTCAGCAGAACCTTAATCTATCAATATCTCTACACTGCCTACAATGCCACCATTGGCAAATTTGGATTTGTGGCTTTCTATCCCATCCTCTAAGCCATTCATAAATATTGTGAATATAGTTCAGGCCCCAACACAGATCCCTGTGGGACACCACTAATCACACCCTGCCAATTAGAGTACCTGCTCATTATCCCTACTTTGTCTCCTGCCGCTCAGCCAATTTCCTAACCAGGTCAATAATTTGCCTTCAATTCCATGGGCTTTCAACCCTAGTTAACAGTCTCTTATGAGGAACTTTATCAAATGCCTTCTGGAAATCCATATAAATAACATCCATTGATGTTCCCCTATCTACTACTTTAATCACCACTTCAAAAAATTAAATCGGGTTCATCAGGCTGGCTCTCTCTGATCAGCTGAACATTTTCAAGGTGTTCAGTCACCCTATACCTAATTGTTGACTCTCCTAATTTGCCGATTACAGATGTTAGGCTAACTAGTCGATAATTCCCTGATTTCCATCTTTTACCATTCTTAAATAGCGGAGTGACATGCATAATTTTCCAATCTAAAGGAATGGTTTGTGAATCGAGAGGACTTTGAAAGATTATAGTTAGGGCATCTGCACTGTGCTCACCTACTTCCTTTAGTACCCTGGGATGGAAACCATCTGGTCCTGGGGATTTGTCACTCTTTAGTGCTATTATTTTCTTTATTACTGTTATTTTGCTTTTAGTAGTTTTGTTGAGTCTCTATCCCTGATTCAGTATTAGTTTGATTGGAATGTCCAGCAGGCTATCCGCTTCCTCTAATGTAAATACTGATGCAAAGTAATTATTCAACATGTCCGCCATTTCAATTTCCATTGACAATGGAATGTCATCGTAATCAGTTTTCAAGGGGCCAATGTTGCTCCTGACCACCCTCTTTTTTTGACTAATACAAGTTTATTTTCATACTCCCTTTGTGCAGCTCTTATTATCTTACATACAATTACATAGAATTTGCAGCACACATGCTTGGCCGCCTATTTCCTCAGTGTCCTTGTTTCAGTATCATACAGTGTCAGCCTCCATATCAAACTCCTCACTAATGTTTCCTGCAGTTGTCTATTCAGTCATTCAGTCACTATCCTCTTTCTTCTATTAAATGCTACTTTCCCCATTGTAATTCTAGCTCTCATCTCCTCGGCACATCTGCCATCTTCAGTCATTACGCTTCCCTTTCTCACCTGATACAACTATTCTTCATTTATTAAAATACTCACGCTTTCACCTGCATTCTGAGAAACCTTCATAACTTTGGTCTTAATCCACATCGATTTTCATTCCATAATCCATTACTGCAGCATTCAGGCTATCTACAACAACTATTGTTTTCAACAACAACTAGGAGTGTTTACTAGTGCTGTTGGGGAGGAGTTAAACTAATATGGCAGGGGGATGGGAACCAATGCAGGAGACAGAGGGAAACAAAATGAAGACAGAAGCAAAAGACAGAAAGGAAATGAGTAAAAGTGGAGGGCAGAGAAACCCAAGGCAAAAAACAAAAAGGGCCACTTTGCAGCAACATTCTAAAGGGTCTAAGTGTGTTAAAAAGGCTCTGTGTCTCGATGCGAGGAGTATTCGGAATAAGGTGGACGAATTAACTATGTAGATAGCAGTTAATGGATACGATGTGGTTGGCATCACGGAGACATGGCTCCAGGGTGGCCAAGGCTGGGAACTCAACATCCAGGGATATTCAACATTTAGGAAGGATAGACAGAAAGGAAAAGGAGGCAGGGTGGCGTTGCTGGTGAAAGAGGAAATTAATGCAATTGTAAGGAAAGACATTAGCTTGGATGATGTGGAATCGGTATGGGTGGAGTTACGGAATACCAAGGGGCAGAAAACGCTAGTGGGAGTTGTGTACAGACCTCCAAACAGTAGTAGTGATGTTGGGGAGGGCATCAAACAGGAAATTAGGGGTGCATGCAATAAAAGTGCAGCAGTTATCATGGGTGACTTTAATATGCATATAGATTGGGCTAACCAAACTGGAAGCAATACGGTGGAGGAGGATTTCCTGGAGTGCATAAGGGATGGTTTTCCAGACCAATATGTCGAGGAACCAACTAGGGGGGAGGCCATCTTAGACTGGGTGTTGTGTAATGAGAGAAGATTAATTAACAATCTTGTTGTGCGAGGCCCCTTGGGGAAGAGTGACCATAATATGGTGGAATTCTACATTAGGATGGAGAATGAAACAGTTAATTCAGAGACCATGGTCCAGAACTTAAAGAAGGGTAACTTTGAAGGTATGAGGCGTGAATTGGCTAGGATAGATTGGTGAATGATACTTAAGGGGTTGACAGTGGATGGGCAGTGGCAGACATTTAGAGACCGCATGGATGAACTACAACAATTGTACATTCCTGTCTGGCGTAAAAATAAAAAATGGAAGGTGGCTCAACCGTGGCTATCAAGGGAAATCAGGAATAGTATTAAAGCCAAGGAAGTGGCATACAAATTGGCCAGAAATAGCAGCGAACCTGGGGACTGGGAGAAATTTAAAACTCAGCAAAGGAGGACAAAGGGTTTGATTAGGGCAGGGAAAATAGAGTACGAGAGGAAGCTTGCAGGGAACATTAAAATGGACGGCAAAAGCTTCTATAGATATGTAAAGAGAAAAAGGTTAGTAAAGACAAACGTAGGTCCCCTGCAGTCAGAATCAGGGGAAGTCATAACTGGGAACAAAGAAATGGCAGACCAATTGAACAAGTACTTTGGTTCGGTATTCACTAAGGAGGACACAAAGAACCTTCCGGATATAAAAGGGGTCAGAGGGTCTAGTAAGAAGGAGGAACTGAAGGAAATCCTTATTAGTCGGGAAATTGTGTTGGGGAAATTGATGGGATTGAAGGCCGATAAATCCCCAGGGCCTGATGGTCTGCATCCCAGAGGACTTAAGGAGGTGGCCTTGGAAATAGCGGATGCATTGACAGTCATTTTCCAACATTCCATGGACTCTGGATCAGTTCCTATGGAGTGGAGGGTAGCCAATGTAATACCACTTTTTAAAAAATGAGGGAGAGAGATAACGGAATTATAGACCAGTCAGCCTGACATTGGTAGTGGGTAAAATGATGAAATCAATTATTAAGGATGTCATAGCAGCGCATTTGGAAAGAGGTGACATGATAGGTCCAAGTCAGCATGGATTTGTGAAAGGGAAATCATGCTTGACAAATCTTCTGGAGTTTTTTGAGGATGTTTCCAGTAGAGTGGACAAGGGAGAACCAGTTGATGTGGTGTATTTGGACTTCCAGAAGGCTTTCGACAAGGTCCCACACAAGAGATTAGTGTGCAAAGTTAAAGCACATGGGATTGGGGGTAGTGTGCTGACGTGGATTGAGAACTGGTTGGCGGACAGGAAGCAAAGAGTAGGAGTAAATGGGTACTTTTCAGAATGGCAGGCAGTGACTAGTGGGGCACAGCAAGGTTCTGGGGCCCCAGCTGTTTACATTGTACATTAATGATTTAGACGAGGGGATTAAATGTAGTATCTCCAAATTTGCGGATGACACTAAATTGGGTGGCAGTGTGAGCTGCGAGGAGGATGCTATGAGGCTGCAGAGTGATTTGGATACATTAGGTGAGTGGACAAATGTATGGCAGATGAAGTATAATGTGGATAAATGTGAGGTTATCCTCTTTGGTGGTAAAAACAGAGAGACAGACTATTATCTGAATGGTGACAGATTAGGAAAAGGGGAGGTGCAACGAGACCTGGGTGTCATGGTACATTAGTCATTGAAGGTTGGCATGCAGGTGCAGCAAGCGGTTAAGAAAGCAAATGGCATGTTGGCCTTTATAGCGAGGGGATTTGAGTACAGGGGCAGGGAGGTGTTATTACAGTTTTATAGGGCCTTGGTGAGGCCACACCTGGAGTATTGTGTACAGTTTTGGTCTCCTAACTTGAGAAAGGACATTCTTGCTATTGAGGGAGTGCAGCGAAGATTCACCAAACTGATTCCCGGGATGGCGGGACTGACATATCAAGAAAGACTGGATCAACTTGGCTTGTATTCACTGGAGTTCAGAAGAATGAGAGGGGATCTCGTAGAAACGTTTAAAATTCTGACGGGGTTAGACAGGTTGGATGCAGGAAGAATGTTCCCAATGTTGGGGAAGTCCAGAACCAGGGGTCACAGTCTAAGGATAAGGGGTAAGCCATTTAGGACTGAGATGAGGAGAAAATTCTTCACCCAGAGAGTGGTGAACCTGTGGAATTCTCTACCATAGAAAGTTGTTGAGGCCAATTCACTAAATATATTCAAAAAGGAGTTAGATGTCGTCTTACTACTAGGGGGATCAAAGGATATGGCGAGAAAGCAGGAATGGGGTACTGAAGTTGCATGTTCAGCCATGAACTCATTGAATGGCGGTGCAGGCTCGAAGGGCCGAATGGCCTACGCCTGCACCTATTTGCTATGTTTCTATGTAATTCATGGTACTTTCTGCCAAGGTTTTGTCAATCAGGTAGCAGTGTATTCAAAGTGTATAAAAAATCCATAGCTCCAGAGCACCAAAAGCACCAAAAATAATAAGGTTCTTATGAGTAAAAGAAAACAATATACACTACTGCGGGCATACTTTATTAATTATTCATATGGAAAAATATGTCAGGAATCAATTTACTTACTTTTAAATTATAATTTTGATTGAACTAAATTTCATGTGTTTAAGATCACAAGTGTTGTTGGTTTCCATGGTAACAAGGCTTCAGGAAATCTCTACTATTGGTATGTTCTTGTTCTCATGATGTCAGTGTACAGAGAGGTATGCTCTGCTCTCTAAAAGGAATTGACTATAGTTGTCATGTGGAGTGGAAACATCAAGGAAAAAGATTATTATTTATAAATATATATATTGGATGGAATAAAAACAGAGAGGATAATTTTAATTATCCTGCAGCTCCCAGTGTCAGGCCAGTGTCTGCAAAGAGCTATGCATTTTGGTACACCTCCTGATAGTAGTACTGTAGCGAGGGTGTAGCGATCAGGGAAGCACATAGCAAAAACAAACAATGGGAGATTTTTATTTTCACACAGACTGGAAGAAATAGAACAGATAAAGTAGCAAAGACAATGGGCCTGAACTTGGTCAAAGCCAAGGCCCGCCCAAGTGCCGCCCAAAGGATGGCCAAGGACCGTCAAGAGACCGAGCAGAACTTTGCCAGGGAGATTCCTCTAAAAGAAAAGCCAATACCGCACAGCAGCAAAAAAATGACTTACGCTGTGAATCTGGGTGTCAGCGGGTGGGAGTTCCCAATCTTGGCAGCAAATGTGATCTTCAACAAAGTGCCACCGAGGATTGAGTCGGGCCCAGGGAGGGGGGAACAGCTAAAAATATATATATATTTTTAAAAAGCAATGGAAAACCTTTAGGGGACTCCCAGCCACATAAATCGCAGAAAAATAAATAAATAAAAGAAGTTCACTAACCATTTTTTGCAGAGGTTCATACTTACCATCGGGGTTAGACCTGTCTCCACGCAGCGGTCTTTTCCCCTGCTGCCGCCGACTTCCACCTGGAGGAATCTGCCAGTTCGGCGGGCGGGAGGTCACTTACGCGACTTGCTCGCCAGCGGCTATCAGCGGGCAGTTCCCAACGGTTCTCCCCTCCCTCCGGCGACAGACCTAGAGGAATCTGTCACCATGGGGAGACTGCCGAAAAAACTCGCCGGCAATTGGCGGCAGCCAGCGGCAGTGGGTGGTAAGGCCACCAAGTTTGTGCCCAATACATTTCTAGAATGTACTTGGGACAATTTTATAAAACAATGGCTCTGAATTCGCTCAGGAATAAGCTGCCGACATCCAAACGAAATCCACACTTACTTTATGGGAACACCCCTTTGAAAAGTTGCTTTCAAATGCTGCAGAGTCGTGTGCAGCGTCGTGCCCCAGGTATTTAAGGGGCACACCATTATGCGTATACGAACCTGGGATCATGATGAGTGCCGCTCCTCTCACTTCCTGACTCTTAGCCAATCAGGAAACAGAGGAGATTGCTGAATTGCCCACAACTCATTGAAAATAATTTAGCAGCTAGAAATTCTATTTTATTAATAAATTATGATCATTGCAATAGCATTTAATACACAAACCAAGATTTCAACATTAATAGAATTCAATCAAACGCTGAAAAGTCTTAAGATACATTTTACTGAAGGTGTCCTTAACCCATAAAACGCAATTCGGATGCTTTTTATACAAAACATGCAGCTGAATTAACATTGGTCCTTTAATTCTGGGCCATGACAACATAAACCTGTCATCATCTTGGGAAGTCCCTCGAAATTGAGGGAGACTTGCTTCCACTCTAAAAGTGAGTTCTTAGGAGACTGAACAGTCCAACACAGGAATTACAGTCTCTGTTACAGATGGGACAGACAGTCATTGAGGGAAAGGGTGGATGGGACTGGTTTTGCCGAACGCTCCTTCCACTGCCTGCACTTGTTTTCTGCATGCTCTCGGCGACGAGACTCGAGATGCTCAGCGCCCTCCCGGATGCTCTTCCTCCACTTAGGGCGATCTTTGGCCAGGGACTCCCAGGTGTCAGTTAGAATGTTGCATTTTATCAAGGAGGCTTTGAGGGTGTCCTTGAAACGTTTCCTCTGCCCACCTGGGGCTTGCTTGCTGTGTAGGAGTTCCGAGTAGAGCGCTTGCTTTGGGAGTCTCGTGTCGGGCATGTGAACAATGTGGCCCGCCCAACGAAGCTGGTTGAGCGTGGTCAGTGCTTCGATGCTGGCGAGGTTGGCCTGTTTGAGGACACTAACGTTGGTGCGTCTGTCCTCCCAGGGGATTTGCAGGATCTTGCGGAGACATTGTTGGTATTTCTCCAGTGATTTGAGGTGTCTACTGTATATGGTCCACGTCTCTGAGCCATACTGGAGGGTGGGTATCACTACAGCCCTGTAGACCATGAGCTTGGTGGCAGATTTGAGGGCTTGATCTTCAAACACTCTCTTCCTCAGGCGGCCGAAAGCTGCGCTGGCGCACTGGAGGCGGTGTTGAACCTCGTCGTCGATGTCTGCTGATAAATGGTTCCCAAGGTATGGAAAGTGGTCCACGCCGTGGATCTTGATGACTGGGGGACAGTGCTGTGTGGCGGGGTCAGATTGGTGGAGGATCTTTGTCTTACGGATGTTTATTGTAAGGCCCATGCTTTCGTATGCCTCAATGAAGATGTTGACTATGACTTGGACTCACTCTATCCCAGAACCAGTGCGCCACAGTCATCAGGTCGTACACCCCAACACTCGATGCAACAGATGAGACCAAAGAGGGTTTTTACTCCAGCCTCGAAAAATCCCTGTCCACGTCCCTACGGACGACAAACTGATCCTCCTCGGCGACTTCAATGCCAGGGTCGGCAAGGGCACAGACCTCTGGGGAGGCGTGATCGGCAGAGAGGGGGGCAGGGAAAACTAACTCCAGCCGTACCCTGCTCCTGACAAAATGCCTAGAACACGACCTTGTCATCACTAGTACCTTGTTCCGCCAAAGGGACAAGTACAAGGCATCGTGACAACACCCTCGCTCCAAACACTGGCACCTGCTTGACTATGTAATTGTTCGAGCCAGGGATTGCAAGGATGTGCGCATCACCCGCACCACAACAGGAGCTGACGACTGCTGGATGGACCACCGCCTAATCTGTTCCATCATCAACATCAATATAGCCCCAAAGCAGCGACGGCAGCAGAAGCAGTGCCACAAAAAAATCAATGCCGGGCCATTCAAAAACCCAGCTAAGAGAGCCCTATACAGCCAGCGCCTCACTGCAAACCTGACGACCCTTGATGACCCCGAGATGCAGAATGACCACAGCACTTGGTCTGCCCTCCAGGCCACCATAACCAGTGCCTGCAAAGAGACTCTTGGTCACTCAATGAGGAAACTCCAGGACTGGTTTGATGAGAATGACCAGGAGATCCAAGAGCTAATAAATCGCAGGCGAAGGGCATTTCTGAAACTAAAACAACCACACAACTCGGGAGCAGCAAAGCAGCATTACAGACGGCTTAAGACCGAGGTCGAACAAAATACCCACAACCTAAAGAATAGATGGTGGGTGGAGAAAACACAGGAGATTCAGCAGCTGGCCGACAGCCATGACGTGCGAGGATTCTTCATCGCAGTCAAGGCCACCTACGGCCCAAGCACCCAAGACCCCACCCCACTGCTGGCCAAAAACGGGGAGACACTCATCAACGATACTGAGGCATTCAAGGCCTGCTGGAAGGAGTACTTCGAAGATCTCCTTAACCGAGATTCTGCCTTTGACTCGAGTGTCTTTGACTCCATTCCCCAGCATGCTATCCGCCACTATCTCAGCAAAACCCTAGCCCTGCACGAGATAGAAAAGACCATTCACCAGCTCAAGAACAAGGCAAAGGGAGCGGATGGAATCCACACTAAGGCACTAAAGTATGGCAGAGAGGCACTATTGGCATGAATTCATAACCTCATCGCTCTCATCTGGAAGGAGGAGAACATAAAAATTGACTGCAAAAGCTTCTATAGATATGTGAAGAGAAAAAGATTAGTGAAGACAAACGTAGGTCCCTTGCAGTCAGATTCAGGTGAATTTACAATGGGGAACAAAGAAATGGCAGACTAGTTCATGAAGGAAGACAGAAGCAACCTTCCGGAAGTAATAGGGGACCGAGGGTCTAGTGAGAAGGAGGAACTGAAGGAAATCCTTATTAGGGAAATTGTGTTGGGGAAATTGATGGGATTGAAGGCAGATAAATCCCCAGGGCCTGACATTCTTCATCCCAGAGTGCTTAAGGAAGTGGCCCTAGAAATAGTGGATGCATTGGTGATCATTTTCCAACAGTCTATCGACGCTGGATCAGTTCCTATGGACTGGAGGGTAGATAATGTAACACCACTTTTTAAAAAGGGAGGGAGAGAGAAAACAGATAATTATAGACTGGTTAGCCTGACATCAGTAGTGGGGAAAATGTTGGAATCAATTATTAAAGATGAAATAATAGCGCATTTGGAAAGCAATGACAGGATCGGTCCAAGGCAACATGGATTTCTGAAAGGGAAATCATGCTTGACAAATCTTCTAGAATATTTTGAGGATGGAACTAGTTGAGTGGAAAGGGAGAACCGGTGGATGTGGTGTATTTGAACTTTCAAAAGGCTTTTGACAAGGTCCCACACAAGAGATTGGTGTGCAAAATTAAAGCACATGGTATTGGGGGTAATGTACTGATGTGGATAGAGAACTGGTTGGCAGAGAGTCGGGATAAATGGATCCTTTTCAGAATGGCAGGCAGTGACTGGTGGGGTGCCACAGGGCTCAGTGCTGGGACCCCAGCTCTTTACAATATACGTTAATGATTTAGATGAAGGAATTGAGTGTAATATCTCCAAGTTTGCAGATAACACTAAACTGGGTGCCAGTGTGAGCTGTGAGGAGGATGCTAAGAGGCTGCAGGGTGACTTCGACAGGTTAGGTGAGTGGGCAAATGCATGGCAGATGCAGTATAATGTGGATAAATGTGAGGTTATCCACTTTGGGGGCAAAAACACGAAGACAGAATATTATCTGAATGGCGGCAGATTAGGAAAAGAGGAGGTGCAACGAGACCTGGGTGTCATGGTACATCAGTCATTGAAAGTTGGCATGCAGGTACAGCAGGCGGTGAAGAAGGCAAATGGTATGTTGGCCTTCATATCGAGGGGTTTTGAGTACAGGAGCAGGGAGATCTTACTGCAGTTATACAGGGCCTTGGTGAGGCCTCACCTGGAATATTTTGTTCAGTTTTGGTCTCCTAATCTGAGGAAGGACGTTCTTGCTATTGACGGAGTGCAGCGAAGGTTCACCAGACTGATTCCTGGGATGGCTGGACTGACATATGAGGAGAGACTGGATCGACTGGGCCTTTATTCACTGGAGTTTAGAAGGATGAGAGGGGATCTCATGGAAACATATAAAATTCTGACGGGACTGGACAGGTTAGATGCAGGAAGAATGTTGCCGATGTTGGGGAAGTCCAGAACCAGGGGACACAGTCTAAGGATAAGGGGTAAGCCATTTAGGACTGAGATGAGGAGAAACTACTTCACTCAGAGAATTGTTAACCTATGGAATTCCCTACCGCAGAGAGTTGTTGATGCCAGTTCATTGGATATATTCAAGAGGGAGTTGGATGTGGCCCTTACAGCTAAAGGAATTAAGGGGTATGGTGAGAAAGCAGGAAAGGGATACTGAGGTGAATGATCAGCCATGATATTGAATGGTGGTGCAGGCTCGAAGGCTCGAATGGCCTACTCCTGCACCTATTTTCTATGTTTCTATGTTTCTATGCTGGTAGATCTCAGAGATGCAGTAATCGTGACTGTCATGTATGTATGCTTGGGGTTACTAGTCACCAGGTGGTGCCACTATTGAAGGTCATTGGGCTGTATGCATGTGTGTGTGGCCCAGATATAAAAGGCAAGCCATCATGTAATGTAATCACTTTGGGCCCTAATAAAGCAGAGCCAGGTTTTTACCTGTGTTAGTTTACAATATTCAGTCTATCGAGTTATTACATACATAACATTTGGTGACGAGGTAACCTTCTCATGCAAAAAATTAGCACAATTGGAATTCTGGAGAGATTCATGGAGGGAGAGGATTGGGCAGATTTTGTAGCTCGCCTGGACCAGTGCTTCTTGGCTAACAAAATGGAGGAGCCCACTGACGCAGCGAGGTGTAGGATGGTCTTCCTCACGGTTTGCGGTCCGAAAATCTATGTATGGATTCAAAGAATCTTCTCTCGCCTGCAAGTCTAACGGACAAGGACCATGAGGAATTTTGTGCTCTGGTATGGGACCATCTCAAACCAGAAAAAGGCATCATCATCTCACGATATCAATTCTACAAGCACGTTTGTTCTGAGGGCCAGGATGTGTCGGAATTCGTTGCTGACCTAAGACATCTAGCTGGACCATGTAAGTTCGAAAAGGCGTTGGGAAACATGTTGTGGGACTTCTTTGTAATCAGCATCATCCACGAGGTGATCCTTTGTAAGCTACTGGCGGCGGAGATGCTGGATTTGAGCAAGGTCATCATGATTGCCCAGGCATGCATGACGGCGGACAAAAACTTAAAGCAGATATCATCGAAAAATCGGAACTCGGCAAGTACTGTAAATATGATTGTATCGTCGTTTGGCAGAGTTGCATATGGCAGGGCCGACTCGATTGCGTATGCGAAACCTGTGGCTGTCCAAAATCTGCCAACGGGAATTAATCCAATTTCACCGTGTTGGCGTTGTGGGGGCAATCATCGGCCTCATCAGTGTTGGTTCAAACAGTACATTTGTAAAGGCTGTTCGAGACTGGGGCATCTCCAGCACATGTGTCCGCAACTGAGCAAGCGTGCTGCGACACTCCATGTGGAGGATGATGACCAGTATAGTGCAGATCCGGATATGCAATCCGAGATACTAGAGGAGAAAGTATATGGACTGTATTCATTCCTAACAAAGAGCCAACGGATAATGATTAATGTGAAATTTAACGGTGTGCTGGTACCGATGGAATTGGACATGGGTGCGAGTCAGTCAATAATGAACCAGAGGACATTTGACAAGCTGTGGGAGACTAAGGCTGTGAGGCCTAAGCTGAGTCCAATCAAAGCCAATTTGCATACGTACACCAAAGAACTCATAATAGTGATTGGCTATGCAGTAGTCAAGGTGTTGTATGATGGTGCAGTTCATGATTTACCATTATGGATTGTTCCAGGCAATGGTCCAAAGCTGTTCGGCAGGAATTGGCTCGAAAAAATCAAATGGAACTGGAATGATATCAAAGCATTGTCGTCAGAGGTGGATACTCAATGTGCTCAAGTGCTGATCAAGTTCCCCTCGCTGTTTGAACCAGGCATCGGCAATTTCACAGGAGCCAAGGTGCAGATCTACATGGACTCGAATGCAAGACCCGTCTATCATAAAGCTCGGGTGGTTCTGTACATCATGAGGGAGAAGGTCGAAATCGAACTGGATAGACTCCAGCGTTATCACCGGTCGAATTTAACGAATTTAATTAATGGGCCAGCCCTATTGTTCCTGTGTTAAAAAGTGATGGCACTGTCAGGATTTGTGGCGACTACAAGATTACGATCAACCAAGTTTCGAAACAGGATCAATACCGAAGGCTGATGACCTGTTTGCAATGCTAGCCGGGGAGGGAAGTCGTTCACTGGATCTGACGTCAGCCTACATGACACAGGAGCTTGTCGAGACGTTGAAAAAACTTACGTGCATCAACACTCATAAAGGACTGTTTATCTACAACAGGTGTCCTTTCGGAATTCGCTCAGCTGCAGCCATATTTCAGAGGAACATGGAGAGTCTACTGAAGTCCGTCCCTAGAACCGTTGTTTTCCAAGATGACATCCTGGTCACAGGTCATGACACTGCCGAACATCTGAACAACCTGGAAGAGGTTCTACATCGCCTGGACAAAGTGGGACTCAGACTGAAACATTTGAAGTGCGTCTTAATGGCACCGGAAGTTGAATTCCTGGGGAGGAAAATTGCTGCTGACGGCATCAAGGCCTACGGACTTGAAAACCAAGGCCATCAAAAATGCACCCAAGCCTCAGAATGTGACGGAGCTGCATTCGTTCCTTTGCCTAATCAACTACTTCGGTAATTTCCTACCTAGATTGAGCACTTCATTAGAGCCACTGCATATGCTGCGAAGAAAAGGCAACAACTGGGTTTGGGGTGCGTCTCAAGATAGAGCTTTTGAGAAAGCTACTAATCTGCTTTGCTCTAACACGCTGCTGGTACATTATAATCCGTGTAAGTGTCTAGTATTAACATAGCAACATAGAAAATAGGTGCAGGAGCAGGCCATTTGGCACCACATTCAATATGATCATGGCTGATCATGCAACTTCAGTACCCCATTCCTGCCTTCTCTCCCTACCCCCTGATCCCTTTAGCCATAAGGGCCACATCTAACTCCCTTTTGAATATATCCAACGTGGAGATATTACATTTAACTCCTTCGTCTAAATCATTAATGTATATTGTAAATAGCTGGGGTCCCAGCACTGAAACCTGCAGCACCCCACTAGTCACTGCCTGCCATTCTAAAAAAGACCCATTTATTCCCACTTTTGCTTCCTGTTTGCCAACCAGTTCTCTATCCACGTCAATACATTACCCCCAATTCGATGTGCCTTAATTTTGCACACTAATCTCTTGTGTGGGACCTTGTCAAAAGCCTTTTGAAAGTCCAAATACACCACATCCACTGGTTCTCCCTCATCCACTCTACTAGTTACATCCTCAAAAAACTCTAGAAGATTTGTCAAGCATGATTTCCTTTTCATAAATCCATGCTGACTTGGACTGATCCTGTCACTGCTTTGCAAATGCGTTGCTATTGCATCTTTAATAATTGACTCCAGCATTTTCCCCACTACTGATGTCAGGCTAACTGGTTTCTAATTCCCTGTTTTCTCTCTCTCTCCTTTTTTAAAAAGTGGGGTTACATTAGCTACCCTCCAGTCCATAGGAACAGAACCAGAGTCCATGGAATGTTGGAAAATGACTACCAATGCATCCAATATTTCTAGGGCCACTTCCTTAAGTACTCTGGGATGCAGACTATCAGGCCCTGGGGATTTTCGGCCTTCAGTCCCTTCAATTTCTCTTCCATCATTTCCTGACTAATAAGGATTTCCCTCAGTTCCCCCTTCTCGCTAGACCCTCGGTCCCCTAGTATTTTCGGGAGGTTATTCGTGACCTCCTTAGTGAAGACAGAACCAAAGTATTTGTTCAATTGGTCTGCCATTTCCTTGTTCCCCATTATGAATTCCCCTGATTCTGACTGTAAGGGGCCTACATTAGTCTTCACTAATCTTTTTCTCTTCACATATTTATAGAAGCTTTTGCAGTCAGTTTTTATGTTCCCTGCAAGCTTACTCTCATACTCTATTTTCCTCCTCCTAATTAAACCCTTAGTCCTCCTCTGCTGAATTCTAAATTTCTCCCAGTCCTCAGGTTTGCTGCTTTTTCTGGCCAATTTATATGCCTCCTCCTTGGATTTAATACTTTCCCTAATTTCCCTTGTTAGCCTCGGTTTAGCCACCTTCCCTTTTTATTCTTACGTCACACAGGGATGTACAATTGTTGTAGTTCATCCATGTGATATTTAAATGTCTGCCATTGTCTATCCACCATCAACCCTTTAAGTATCATTCTCCAGTCTATCCTAGCCAATTCATGTCTCAGACCGTCAAAGTTTTCCTTTCTTTAAGTTCAGGACCCTAATCTCTGAATTAACTGTGTCATCCTCCATCTTAAAGAATTCTACTATCTTATGGTCACTCTTCCCAAGGGGCCCCGCATGACCAGATTGCTAATTAATCCTCTCTCGTTGAACCAAGACCCAGTCTGGGACGGCCTGCTCTCTAGTTGGTTCCTCAACATATTGGTCTAGAAAACCACCTCTTATACACTCCAGGAAATCCTCCTCCGAAAAGAAGCATTAGCCTGTATGTATGGGGTTCAAAAGATGCATCAGTACCTGTTTGGTCTTCAGTTTGAACTGGAAACAGATCACAAGCCACTCATTTCATTGTTTTCGGAAAACAAAAGTATCAATACCAATGCATCGTCCCACATCTAGAGGAGGGCGCTGACATTATCTGCCTATGATTATGTCATTCGCCATAGACCTGGCAGTAGCACTCATCCCGGTATTGTCATGATGAAAGCCATTGCCAGGTCTCATGTATGGTGGCCTGGAATTCACTCTGATCTGGAATCATGTGTGCAACATTGCAACACTTGCATGCAGCTAAGTAAAGCACCAGCGGAATCGCCGTTGAGTTTGTGGTTGTGACCATCTAAACCATGGTCCAGGATCCACATCGACTTTGCAGGTCCCTTCCTGGGAAAGATGTTTTTAGTTGTGGTGGATGCATATTCCAAGTGGATAGAGTGTATAATCATGTCATCCAGTGCATCTACAGCTACCATTGAGAGCCTTCGTGTCATGTTTGCCACTCATGGTCTGCTCGACATCGTTGTAAGCGACAACGGACCTTGCTTCACTAGTCTGGAGTTTCAAGAGTTCATGAAACTCAATGGTATCAAACATGTGAGGTCAGCACTATTCAAACCCGTATCTAATGGTCAAGCAGAGCATGCTGTCCAAACCATCAAGCAGAGTATGAAACGTGTAACTCAAGATTCACTGCAGACTCACTTGTCGTGCATATTGCTTAGTTACAGAACAAGACCCCATACGCTTACCAGGGTCTCCCCTGCTGAACTATTGATGAAGAGAGGTCTCAAGACCAGGCTCTCTCTTGTCTATCCTGACTTGAATAATCGTGTCGAATACAGACGTCAAAGTCAGCAGTGGTATCATAATCGCGCTGCTGTATCACGCGACATTTCTGTTAACGATCCTGTGTATGTACTAATTATGGTCAAGGTCCCAAGTGGATCGCCGGTACTGTTACGGCCAAGGAGGATAACAGAGTGTTTATTGTCAAGCTCAAGAATGGGCAAACATGCAGGAAACATATTGATCAGATAAAGCTGCGGCACACGGATGAACCGGAACAGTCTGAGGAAGTCACAATCAGTGACCAACCAACCTACCCTCAGTCATCAGAGGACTCCACTCTCATCAATGAACCTGGACTTTCAATCCCTGACATGGCCATTGCCACTCCCATCAGATCGGCTATCCAGACCCCAGTTATAACAGACTCATAACGCTCGCCCAAGGCTGGAGTTGAACTGAGACGATCAACTCGGGAGTGGAAAGCCCCAGACCGCCTCAATTTGTAAACAGACTGTTACTAATATCTTAAAGGGGGATATTGTCATGTATGTATGCTTGGGGTTACTAGCCACCAGGTGGCACCACAGTCGGAGGTCATTGGGCTGTACGCACGTGTGTGCGGCCCAGGTATAAAAGGCAAGCCATCATGTAATGTAATCACTTTGGGCCCTAATAAAGGAGAGCCGGATTTGTACCTGTGTTAGTTTACAGTATTCAGTCTATCGAGTTATTACATACATAACAGTGACCATTGTTAAAAAAAAGGGGACAAGTCCGACTGCGGCAACTACAGAAGAATCTCCCTGTTATCAGCCACTGGGAAAGTTGTTGCTAGAATCCTCCTCAACCGTCTTCTCCCTGTGGCTGCGGAGCTCCTCCCGGAGTCACTGTGCGGATTTCGCCCACTATGGGGTACAATGGACATGATCTTTACGGCGCAACAGCTGCAAGAAAAATGCAGGGAACAGCACCAACCCTTGTACATGGCCTTCTTTGACCTTACAAAGGCCTTTGACAGTCAACCGCGAGGGACTATGGAGCGTCCTCCTCCGTTTCGGCTGCCCCCAAAAGTTTGTCGCCATCCTCCGCCTGCTCCACAGCGACATGCAAGTCGTGATCCTGACCAACGGATCCACCACAGACCCAATCCACGTCTGGACCGAGGTCAAGCAGGGCTGCGTCATCGTGCCAACCCTCTTCTCAATCTTCCTCGCTGCAATGCTCCACCTCACACTCCACAAGCTCCCCGCTGGAGTGAAACTAAACTACAGAACCAGTGGAAACCTGTTCAACCTTCGTTGACTCCAGGCCAGATCCAAGACCGTCCCATCCTCTGTTGTCGAACTACAGGACGTGGATGACGCTTGCATTTGCGCACATTCAGATAAACCTATAATTGCTGTCTCATAGTCCTATCGACTTCGTTAATCCTCTATTAGACTAATTAACTTTGATTAAATTAAATAATCTAAAATTAAGAGTTTAAATATCTGATAATATGAGGAAATCATGAAAGTTAATTCAATCCTATCTGAATAGAAGTTGGGAAATAATTAAACTGAAACTACAAAAGGCATTGGGCAGTAAAGACGGTGATGCAAAAAGGCCTTTTTTCAAACTCAAACAAATAAAAGTTTCTTTCAAAGTCCGTATCAGCTCAGACACGAACCAGTGCCTTATTGTTATAGGCTGCAGCATAAACTAATATAATTTTCTCATCCCCCTTCCTGCGCCTGTTTGCACCGGACATAACAACTTTTCAGGGTAATTAATGCACGGTAGGTGGGCAATTAGCCTAACTTTTCGGCAGCACGTTGATTTGAATGAGGAGGTAACATGCGCAGCAAAGTTGATGCGCAGTCAGAACTTGACAGATCGCACGTTTGGGATTTACTGCAATTTTAAAGGCGGTATGACAGTGTACTCTGAGACTGACTAAGAATTCAGGGTCAATATGTTTTAGAATCAATAAGGGACAGGCCATATTGGATTTACTGATGAGTAAGGAACCCCAATGAGATAACAATCTGATGGTAAGCAGCATCATGCAAATAGGGATATAACATAATTGAATTGGATATTAGATTCAAGAGGGAGAAGGGAGAGTCACAAACCAAGGTATTAAATTTAAATAAGGCAAACTTCGAAGGGATGAGAAACGAACAGACCATATTTGTTGAGTCCTTAACTCTTAAACATAATCACACGAGGCACAGACTGCAGACACAGTCACTCTGTGACCTTCACCTTTATTACCTGGACCATGGAGTGCTGGCCCTGCGAGGGACCTCCCCTTATATACCTGAATCTCCAGGTAAGGAGTGTCTCCCACAAGTACACCCCCTGTGGTCAAGATGTGCATTTCTAGAAAGTATGTACAGTATGTAGTGGTTACATGAGGGTTACAATTGTATGAGGGTTACAGTAGTATGCTGGTTACATACATGACATCACCTCCCCCCTCACGTCTTTTTGACTCAAAGGTTAAGTCTATCAGGTGGTCGACGCTCTCTTGTGGAGCGCCGCAGTTGAGGCTCTGGTGGCTGAGCCTTGGCATGCGTTTCTGTCACCTGAGGTGATTCCGGCCTGCACCAATCATCTACCAAAGAATCTGACGATAGCTCGCAAAGGCGGTGTCATCTGCCGCACCCATCATGTGGGGGCCAAACCAATGCCGTAAACGTTGGAATGATATCGTTGGGTCGGCGAGAGTAATAACTTTTTATCATACACTGACTAATTACTCTTAATGTAGTGCCACGTTTAATTATGTTGTAAAGCTTTGTGTCACACATTATTCCCATCATCTATCTCATTGCGTTAGTCTTCTGTACTTGATGTGGTCATCGTGCAACACTTGCGTCCTAATGGTACATAAATGGTGCATCATTGAGGAAAGGATTGGCGATGGTTAATTGGGGATGTCTATCTATCTATGTGTTCCGTAATAGTGGCTGTGAAATTAGTTTACACATAGCTTTTGTCGGCTTCTGTCTGAGTCTTTTACAGGGGGGTCATGAGCCAGCTGGCAAGTCAGTATCCTTTATCCCCCAGCATCCAGGAGTGACCTTGTGGCTGACTCTTAAACAGGTCAGACACAGTGCTCTCACGTAAGATTGCATCATGGATGCTCCCTGGAAAATTTTCATTTACTGCCATGATTATTTGCTTGTGGTTGACAACAAGCTGCACGTTCAGGGAGTAGAATCCCTTTTGGTTTCGGTACACCTCAGCTTCCTCTAAAGGTGCTCGCAGGGCGATGTGCATACAGTCTATTGCACCTTTAATCTTGGGGAAGTTTGCTATTCTCAAAAAACCCATAGCTCTGTGCCTCCCTGGTCATTGGAAAGTTAATAAAATCCATCCTGTGTGCGTAAATAGCATCAGTTAACTGGCGAATGCAGCGATGTGTGGCATACTGAGAGATTCCGCATATGTCACCAGCTGATGCCTGAAATGAGCCGGATGCATGGAAAGAAAGTGCAGCAGTCATCTTCACCTTGACAGGCAGTGTGGTGCTGGTGGTGCTGGTAGGTTGCACGTCTACCTTATGAGCTGACATATCTCAGTGATGACCTCTTTTCGAAAGCATAGCCGTCTAATGCAATGCGTATGAGGTAAGGTCTCCTTCTCCTCCTCAAGAGTCTGCGTCCTATTTGATTGGACACATACTGCTCTTCAATGAACCTTCTTCCAGCTCTATTCTGCATCATGTAAGTAGTTAGCAATATTGGCATTGAAAGTACAGGCCCCATTTCTTTTAAAGTACTCAAAAATGTTCAGATGTTCATAAAATTTGTTTGAATTGAAGTCAATGCTATTATTATCCTAAATATAATCAAAATCCCTTATAAACTTCTCTAGAAATCACTCAAAAATCAATTTCAGTCTGCTGGCATCTTGACACAGCTTTTTCCTCCAAGAAAGGTGATATTCAAAGATTTTCAAAGATGGAGGCATAACGTGGGACAAGGCATGTTAAGTATGTAAAAAATGGGCGGTACCTTTCTCCAGCAATAGTGGGTGGTAGCAGGCGGTAAAAACGGGCAATTCAGCACATTTCGCGCTGCCTGAATGGCAAAATTACCGCTGGCGATATTCGGACGATAAACGGGCGGCCTAAGTGGAAATTGTAGACCTAGGCTTTAGTTGTAGTTCAGCAACCGTGGTCAACAAATGAAGTAAGAAGCACTATTAAGTAAAAGGTTTACATATCTACAAAGTGGAAATGCAGCAGACTGGAAGAGCTATAAAAAGCAATCTAGGGATGCAAAGAAAGTAATAAGTGGTGCAAAAAGGAATATGAAAAAAACTTGCATGAGATATTAAAGCTAACAAAAAAAGTTTTTCGAAATATATTAAGAGAAAGAGAGTGGTAAAAGGAAATATAAGCCCATTAAATACGAATGCAGGCAAGATGAAAATGGGGAATAAGAAAATGACATATTTGTTAAATGAATATTTAGTATCCATTTTCACAGACAAGGAAGAGGACAAGATATTAAAAGAAATAGGTCCAGAAATTTTTCAAAGCACTCTAGATTCATAAATTGTGCCTTTGGATTGGAAAATTACAAATGTCACTCCATTATTTAAGAGAAGGAGGGAGAAACCAGGTAACCACAGATCTGTCAGTTTAATATCAATTGTGGGGAAGTTACTGGAATCTTTCGTCAGAGACAGAGTGACTGATCATTCAGACAAGTATCAGCTGATCAAAGAGAGTTAGTATGGATTTGTGATATGGATTAGGTCATGTCTGAGTAAACTATTTGAATTTTTTGAGTAGGCCACTAGCATGGTTGCTAAGGGAGTGTCTACAGATGTCTATATAGACTTCCAGAAGGCATTTGGTAAGGTACGTACAAGAGATTATTCGCAAAAATAAAAGCACATGGAATTGGAGGTAACTTTGTGACTTGGATCAGTAATTGGTTGGGAAGAAGGGGACAGAGAGTAGGGTTTGTTCACTAATTGCCGGTAAGTGGTGTTCCCCAGGAATCTGTCCTGGGGCCTCACAGTTTCACCATATATATTAAAGAAGGAATAGAAGGGGAGAAATTCACATGGTTGGTGATTCCGGTAGGGCCCCAATAATTTCTCGCCCGGAGAGGGTGCTACCGGCACCAATGAAATTACATGGGAGTTAGCGGAGGTGCAGAACCGGTAGTGCCCTGCTCCCTCTGGTAGCGCTCCGGCGATGACATCATCGCCATGCGCAGCACTCCGTTTTCGCCCTGTGCAGCCTGTTTCTGCCCCGCGGTGGAAATTAGGCAGCACCCCATGAGGCCACCACAGGCGATGTCAGCGCCAGCTTCGCAGGTCGCGATCCAACCGCACACCGCTCGCAGGGCGAAATTTAAATGGGAGGTGTGCGCTGCTATTTTGTCCTGTCGGCAACTTACCGGTCCGGTCTTCTGTTATTTTTTTCGTGGGGACTGTACTGCGATGTTGCAGCCCAGCACTTTGTTTCTATGCTGGGCTGTGGCCACAGTACCCCGCATCCCCAGTGGAGGCCCCTTGCTCCACTGCAGAGCTTGCAGCGTGCCCACCCCTTTAACGGAAGGGAAGGGTGCTAAGCTCATGTTAGCGCTATGTGGAGAGGCCACGTAGCACTAAAACATTCACGCACTAACCGCCCCCATACCACTCCCAAGAGGAAGTGGAGTGCTCGACATTGTGCTCCACTTCCTCTCAGGGGCCGTAACTCTAATTTCGCTTCTGAGGTGCAACTTCTGCGCCGGGCACAGGAAGTCCTGCCTCATCAAGGTAACCACCCCCAATTGGGGCAATACGCAGTTTTGGCCCCAGAGAGTTACATCTCCAAATTTGCAATTGACACTTAGTTAGGAGCAACATTCCCAATATGGTGCGCGATTTCTGCCGGTCCCACACAGCCTGGGACCGGCTTTTTCAATGTAAATGCACATACACAAAACTTTGAGTGGGCCACGCACACAAAAAAATTAGGAGGGAACATTGGTTAGAAGGCACAGTAAGTTGTGTGATGGGAGCAGGAAGTTACAAAGACACAAAGACAGTCTAGGTGAGTGGGCAAAACTATGACAGATGCAGTTCAGTGTGGGGAAGTATGTGCCTTCCACTTTCTTAATGGTGAACTGTGGAAGAAAGGCATTTGATGTACATGCTAGTGTACAGGTACATCCACATCTAATACAAGCTCATGCACAGGTACAAAGAGCAACCAAAAATGACATATTGGCCTTTTATCTCAACGGGGTTGGAATTTGAAAGTGAGGAAGTGCTGCTTCTGCTGTGTTGGGCCTTGGTCTGAGCACATGTTCTGTTTTGGGCATCAAATCTCAGGAAAGATATATTGGCCTTGGAAGGGGTACAGCGCAGTTTAAACCAACATTATACCAGGACTGAAATAGTTAAGTTATGAGGGCAGGTTGCATGGGTTGTACTTCCTTGAGATTAGAAGGTTGAGGGGTGATCTAATTGAGGCATTTAAATAATTAAGGGATTTGATAGGGTAGATACAGAGAAGCTAGATTTCCTTGTGGGAACTCAGAGTAAAGGGCATAATCTTAAAATTAGAGCTAGGCAATTTAGGAATGAAATCAGGATGCACTTTTTCACATAAAGGTTAGTGGAAATCCAGAACTAACTTTTCCAAAAGGCTATGGATGCTGGGTCAATTGAAACTTTCAAGACAAGGATTGACAGGTTTTTGTCGGGTAAGGGTATCAAGGGATTTGGAACAAAGGTGGGTAAATGGAGTTGAGGAACAGACCAGCCATTGAAAGTGGTCAGAGGCTCAGGCAGCCATTTCAAATTCACATTTGGAGTACTGTGTACAATTCTGGTCATCATCTTATGGAAAGTATATAGAGGCACTGGAGAGGGTGCAAAAAAGATTTACAAGGATGATACAAGAAATGTGAGGGTATACCTATCAGGAAAGGATGAACTGGCTGGATCTCTTTTCACTTGAAAAGAGAAGGCTGAGGAGTGACCTAATAGAAGTCATTAAAATTATGAAAAGTTTTGATAGAGTGGACAGAGTGAGTGTTTCCACTTGTGGGAAAGAGCAAAACTGGAGGCCATCAACATAAAAGAGTCACCAAGAAATCAAATAGGGAATTCAAAAGAAACTTCTTTACCCAGAGAGTGGTGAGAATGTGGAACTCGCTACCACAGGGAGTGGTTGAAGCGAATAGTATAGATGCAATTAAAGGGAGGCTAGATAAGCATATGAGGGAGAAGGGAATCGAGGGTTATGCTGATAGAGTTAGATGAGGAAAGACGGGAGGAGGCGTGAGTGGAGCATAAACGCCGGCATGAACTGGTTGGGCCGAACAGCCTGTTTCTATACTGTATATCCTATGTAATTCTATGAAACATCTCCACCCTGGAAAGGCCATCTTGAATGTCTACTTTATATTACTAATCAATTTAGTTATTCAATATGTTAACCAGGAATTTGTGAATTTAGCAACATGTGATTAAACCTAGAAACCTATAATCAATGAGCAATAAGATAGTTTGTACCATGCTTTTGGCTTGGTAGCATAAAATGTTTTTTAAAAATCTTTTCTGATGCTTGAGAAAATGACAGGGAACAAGACGAACTGCTTCTTCCCGGAACAGATAAGCACACAAATGCAAAGCATGGCCTTGGCAAAGACAATGCTTTAAAAGAAACTAATGTCTGAGCATAGACATGGATACGTGATTAGTAATTGGCAAGAAAAGCCCAACAAAGATCCACATCTTGGACAGAAGTAACCTTTGGGCATACTGTACTACTGTTGGTAGCTTTTTATTGGCCCCCTCCAGTTAGGAGACATGGGGAAGCATTGTACCATGCTGCCGTTTATGCTCCACTCGAGCCTCCTCCTGTCTTTCTTCATCTAAATCTCTCAGCGTAACCCTCTATTCACTTCTCCCTCATATGTTTATCTAGCCTCCCTTTAATGCTTGTTGATCATCATGCATCATTTTCTATAATATAAATGAGTCCACACATTGTACTCAAGGTAGAGAACTAGCGTAACAAAGGCACCACAACCTATAATAACTATGCTGATACCAGAATACTACTCTACCCCGAACACAACCCAGGTGAATTTTGTCTTGTTTCTTAGTATTAGATATTTTTTTTCAATGGCCGACACCACCCCTTTAACTATTACCCCGCAAGCGGCCTGCCACCCGGTTCACATCCCCTGAAGCTATTGCTGTCATTGCCAGGCGCAGCTTCAGGGGGTGAAACCCAATTTAGGGTCTGTGGCGATAACGGAACACTGTACACGACGGTGATGTCGTCACCGCCAGTGCAGCGGAACTCTACGGGAGACCGCCGCAGCTGAACTCCCGTGGAATTTAGCGGGAGTCGTTAGCGGCGCCGCGCCCGGGCAAAAAGTAGTTTGTGTCCCATTAGCGCCCTTGGAGGCGCAACCGACTTGAATTTCGAAGCCTAAATGTATAAAGTTGAAGAGAACTGTTGTAAGATGGTTTTCAAAAGCTTGACTTTAGTGTGTCGAGAGTCAAATCGAGATCTGAGCCTTGAGTTATACAACCACTTTTGTGTTGTGCACTTCAGAAGTTGTTTCATATTTATACAATGGTAACAGTATAACTGCACAATTAGTAGTTATTAATACAGCTGGTTTACTCTATGGATGAAACCGCTAAAACATTTATTTGTAGCATCCTTCAGATGGAGTCCGATAGGTTTTTTCGTATTTAATTGGGTACTATGTACAAATCAGTAAAACATTAGTGCAAATGCATTAATCTAATAATGAAGATGATAAAAACACATGGGAAAATAGCAGAGAATGGGAATAGAGTAAATAAGTTCAGTTGAAGAAATAGGCATCATAGGCATGATGGGCTGAATGGCCTCCTTTTCTGTAATTTCTATGATTCTACTTCTCAGTAAATAGTATGTGGATTGCATTGCAGCTGCGGTACATAGAGCTCAATTTTCCCCAATGCTCTTTTTTGGCGCATTGCCAGGGTTATGCCCATTTTTCTTGGCCCCAATTACTCCAAAAAAAGTAGCAAATTTCCCTGTTCTATTTATTGAAATTGGCGCTGTCAGGGCACATGAGGGAGGGAATGTCGGAGTTAGCTGCTGCAATATGGGAACACACCCAGACCCCGCGGGGCCCATTGACAGAATCAACTGCCATTCCCAATCCAATCCCCAGACCAGCCTCTGAAGAGGCCAAGGCCGGGCCCTCCACATTACCGCCTGTCCCCCACCCGCCCCCCCCCCCGCCACCCCAATCAAGAAGTGAGCATTACTTGAGATGTTCGAAAGAATAAGCTTGGTATTACCCCAAGAAACGCTGCACCACCGCCTGTGGGGAGGGGTGGAGTCAATAAGACCAAGCGCAGCGGGCGGACTTAGAATAAAGTGGAGGAGAGATGGGTGCACCCTTTCTTTGCTGCTGCTGTTATTGTTGTCGTTGTTATTATTATTGTTGTTACTGTTGTAACTGTTCTCAAATTGAAAGTTTTTTGTAAGTTATATAAATTTACAAGTTTTTAAGTGATCTTAGAGTTTGTAAGTGATGTTAAAGTTTTTAATTGGTCTTGATTGAAAACTTTAAAGTTTGATACAAGAATATTTTTATTAAAATTAAGTTAAGTACAAACAAATGTTTGTTAAACTTTTGAATGAAATATATTTTAAATTATAACTGAATCATTTATATTATTTGTTCAATTATTAACACAACTTTTTGAACTAAAGAAGAATCATTTCCATTATTTGTTCCATTAATACAACACAACTTTATGGAACAGGTCCAAACAGTAAACATGGTCCATTTGGAAAAGTTGCCGCTGAGCCTTCAGGCAGCAAAGTGTTCACAGATGAGCTGCTGGTGCAAGGCTCGAGCAATCGTTAAAGGGGCACGACAGCCCACCCTCCTCCTCTGCTCTGGGTTCAGGTAGTTGCATGGCTTCTTCATCCTCGTCCTCCTTGTCCTCCTCCTCATCATCTGCATCTTCCTCCTCTTCACCAGCCACTCTCACCTCAGGTGGGTCTTCTACTATCAGCTGCTGCTGCCTCATGATGGCTAAGTTATGTAGCATGCAGCACACAACAGTAAACTGACTGACAATCAGTATTGCAAGTAGCCTCCGGAATGGTCCAGGCATCGGAAATGCTGTTTCAAGATGCCAATGGTCTTTTCTATTATGTTGCGCATCACACTGTGCAACATGTTGTATTCCCAGTCAGCTTCCACGTAGGGGCGTCATGAGCCAAGTGTTGAGGCCGTACTCTTTGTCTCCCAGTAGCTAGCTCTGCCCTTCTGGCTGCTGTTGAAATGTGGCAGAAATAACACTCTCATATAGAATGAATGCATCATGGGTGTACTCAGGGTATCTTGCATCAACTGACATGATGCGATGCATGTCGTCACACGAGTTGCACATTAATGGAGTGGAAGCCTTTTCTGTTCCTTTACATCTCGGTATCCTCCAAAGGTGCTCACAAGGCGATGTGGGTACAATCAATGTAGCCCTGTATTTTAGGGAAGCCAGCAATCCTGGAGAAGCCCACACCCCTTTCACCCATTGCCTGGGCGGTCATGGGGAACTTGATGTAGTCATTCCTCCAGGCATATAGTGCAGCAGTCACTTGCCGAATGCAGATATGTGTTGCATGTTGAGAAATGGAGCACACATCACCAGTTGTGGCCTGGAATGATCCAGATGCATATAATGAAAGTGCAGCTGTAACCTTTACTTCAACTGACAAAGCAGTACTCCAGGTTGCAGGTCTGCTTTTACTAACTCTCAGATCTCGGTTACAACTTCTTTGCGGAAACGCAGCCTTCTGACACAGTCTGCATCACTCAGGTACAGGTACGGATGCCTGTCTCGATATACCCGATGTGGGTAAGGCCTCCTGCCCATCACCCTATGTGCTCTGTGGTTCCTCATGCGATGACATCAAATCAATCGTCTCCTCCGCAGCATCATCTTGCAGAAGGTTTGCACGACGTATGGCTTTGGCAGTATTGCTCCCATGATTAAATTGTACCTTTGCAATAAGGTCAAAATGGCAGGCAGGACAAGAATCTTTGTTACCTCTCTCTCTCCCCAAGGTCGACGCCCTAGTGTGGACCATACGCAGGTTTGAGCAGGCACAATGATCGGGAAACCCCCCTCCGGGCTTCATTTGAAGCATAGTGTAAGGCTTCTCATGCATTCTGTTCGCCTTCCACCGGACTCCCCCCCACCCCCCGGGCTTTTTTGAAGCCAAGCCCCGAGCCCCTGCGTCCGGGTGAGGGAGCGATTCTGCCGGTCGATGCTCTGACCCTCGAGCCCGGTTTTGAGATGTTCGGTGGTGGCGGGCACTTTTAAATAAATCAAAACTTAAAGAATTCCATGAAACTTCCATTTTCTACGTTTTAAGTTTGAAAAATTTAAGCTTGATGATGCATATTTATGTGTTCTTGACTCCCTCCAAAACGTTGCCTACAAACAATGGCGTCTTTCTGCGCCAATTTTTTAATGTGTGCTGGTTTTTCCTAAAGTGCCCAGAAGGTTTTTTGGCAGTGGTCACATACGCCGTCCTCGGAGAAATGTAAATTGGCCAAACTTGTATAATTGTGAAAAATTGGCGCAGACATCAGGTTACGCCCCCATGACGCAAAAAATAACAACCAAAAAAAATCGTAACTAACTGAGTTACGTTGGTGTACAATCTTTGGGGAAACTTGGATTTTTAAATTTAAGCCAAAAATGCGGCGCGCGCCAAAAAAATGACGCAATCACTGGGGAAAATTGAGCCCATCGTCTGTATCTGCTTTGTGCCAAAATGTTGTCTTTTCTGAAAAATCCAGTAGTTTTATTTATAATAATGCATTTTATACCTCAAGTATTTTTCGGATAACTTAGTAAATAAAAATAATTGAAACAAAGGGAGTAATTTGTACACCCTGCCCATTTTCTTTTCCACAACGATATAAAATGGCAGACAATTCAATATTGCCCATTTGTTGCCCACCGATAAAATGTTCCAATTATCCCACAAATTCTGGGACCAGCATAGCAGTTACTGGTCAGTGAAATGTCAAAAGCATTACTGCATAGCAGAGTCTTCGCTGAACAAGAATTCTATTTTTATTAAACTTTAGTACAATTGCTGCTGGGAATTTGCTGCTGATTTTGATCGTAGGCTGTTGACAGCAATCTTTTCTCTGCTATTCATTAAGTTCCTTGTACAGTAGTTGGATGCGAATAAACAAGAAAGTGGATAATGCTCCAAGCGAGGTGATCGTTTGGCCCTGCATACACCCGTGGAGCATCCTGCTGCCCTCATGCTATGACATTATGTCAGCTCATTAGAATAGATATTTGGCACTTCCATCACTCAATGCATGCTGCATCGGGAGCTCCGCAGGGTCAGGGGCAAATTATTGAGTGCCAGCCATTGTTATAGGGCCGCTGGTCACCCTTAAAACTGATCTGCAACTGAGAGGAACAAAGGGCTTATTCAGGGGCACGGTTTCGAGGATCTGTTGCAGGAGGTACTAAGGAGAAGGATGTGATTTTTTGGAGGGGAGTGTCAGGATACAATAAAGAGCATCATCAGAGCAGCACAGATGGAGTTAATAGAGCAAATGAATGATTTTGTATCTGTGGCTCAAATGTGGGAGCAAGTGAGGGAGACATTTTCTGAACTATGCAAGATTGCCAAGATACGTGTGTTGACATACGGCTTTATTTTACAATCTTAGCTTAAAAAGCATCTTGACTGTAAGCCGTCACTCAATTGGTAGCACCCTTACCTCTGAGTCTGATGGTTGTGGGTTCAAGTCCCACTCCAGAGACATGAGCACAAAAATCTAGGCTGACACTCCAGTGCAGTACTGAGGGAGTGCTGCACTGTTGGAGATGCCGTCTTTCGGATGAGACGTTAAACTGAGGTGCCGTCTACTGTCTCAGGTAGATGTAAAAGATCCCATGGTACTATTTCGAAGAAGAGCAGGGGAGTTATCCCTGGTGTCCTGGCCAATAGTTATCCATCAATCAACATCACTAAAACAGATTATTTGGTCATTATCACATTGCTGTTTGTGGGAGCTTGCTGTGTGCAAATTGGTTGCTGCGTTTCCTACATTTCAACACACATCAAGACTTCATTGGCTGTAAAGTTCTTTGAGACATCCGGTGTTCGTAAAATGCGATATATCCCCAGGCTCAGCAGTTGATAGAAACATAGAAACATAGAAACATAGAAAATAGGTGCAGGAGTAGGTCATTCGGCCCTTCTAGCCTGCACCGCCATTCAATGAGTTCATGGCTGAACATTCAACTTCAGTACCCCATTCCTGCTTTCTCGCCATACCCCTTGATCCCCCTAGTAGTAAGGACCTCATCTAACTCCTTTTTGAATATATTTAGTGAATTGGCCTCAACAACTTTCTGTGGTAGAGAATTCTACAGGTTCACCACTCTCTGGGTGAAGAAGTTCCTCCGCATCTCGGTCCTAAATGGCTTACCCCTTATCCTTAGACTGTGACCTCTGGTTCTGGACTTCCCCAACATTGGGAACATTCTTCCTGCATCTAACCTGTCTAACCCCGTCAGAATTTTATTTGTTTCTATGAGGTCCCCTCTCATTCTTCTGAACTCCAGTGAATACAAGCCCAGTTGATCCAGTCTTTCTTGATAGGTCAGTCCCGCCATCCCGGGAATCAGTCTGGTGAACCTTCGCTGCACTCCCTCAATAGCAAGAATGTCCTTCCTCAGGTTAGGAGACCAAAACTGTACACAATACTCCAGGTGTGGCCTCACCAATGCCCTGTACAACTGTAGCAACACCTCCCTGCCCCTGTACTCAAATCCCCTTGCTATGAAGGCCAACATGCCATTTGCTTTCTTAACCATCTGCTGCACCTGCATGCCAACCTTCAATGACTGATGTACCATG
Organism: Pristiophorus japonicus; assembly: GCF_044704955.1. NCBI lineage: Eukaryota > Metazoa > Chordata > Chondrichthyes > Pristiophoridae > Pristiophorus > Pristiophorus japonicus. The sequence continues at coordinate 198,065,812 of NC_091982.1, read as the reverse complement.
ACACCCAGGTCTCTTTGCACCTCCCCTTTTCCTAATCTGTCACCATTCAGATAATAGTCTGTCTCTCTGTTTTTACCACCAAAGTGGATAACCTCACATTTATCCACATTATACTTCATCTGCCATGCATTTGCCCACTCATCTAACCTATCCAAGTCGCTCTGCAGCCTCACAGCATCCTCCTCGCAGCTCACACTGCCACCCAACTTAGTGTCATCCGCAAATTTGGAGATACTACATTTAATCCCCTCATCTAAATCATTAATGTACAGTGTAAACAGCTGGGGCCCCAGCACAGAACCTTGCGGTACCCCACTAGTCACTGCCTGCCATTCTGAAAAGTACCCATTTACTCCTACTCTTTGCTTCCTGTCTGACAACCAGCCCTTGAGCTGGCCCTCCAACCAACACATTGCATTTTCTGCTATTCCACCTGCGCAAGTGTTTCTTTTTAACTGCACTTCATTCTCATCTTGGTGTACTGTCATAGAGGGATAATGTACCACACTTTGCTAACCATTAATATCCTAAATGCATAGGCATGGGGATTTCCCTCCCCATGCTCCCACCGGGACCACTTCTGCCTGCTCCTTCCCTACCCATTGCATACAAATGGTGGCAGGACACAGGGAGTGAATTACAGGTAGCAAATCATGAGGGAAGCAAGTTCAGGTGGAACAGTAGAAAATGCAATGGGCTAGATTTTACACTTTTGTGCTTATCGCCCAAAAATAGCCATTATTTCTGGCGTGGGCAGTAAAAATGGGTTTTCAGATCGCCAGCTTCTTGCCCATTCTCAAAGCACCTAGTCTCCATTTTTGAAATTGGGTGTTACCGCGAGCGATATGAAAAGGGCGGTAGCGTTAAATCTCTCTGTCGTAAAGTGTCACCGTCCTTAGCAACTGCATGGCAATGCTCGATTCCTGCGATTCAGGAGGTCAAGGGTCATGATGACATGCGCAGAAGAGGAGACAGAGAGAGAGGGAGCTGAGACGGACTGAAGGCGTGTGTGGGTGTGGTGAGGCTGCTTTGGGAGAAAGGAGGGAGACTAGAGCTTTACAGCAAATAGGGAAACAAAAATTAGCTGTTACCAGCCAGATATTTGCCCAAATTTGGCCTATAATGAAGGGAGAGGAGGAGGCATCACAGCACGCTGTGGAGACTGACGCTGGAGAGAGCAGTGAGGTGGGAGAGGAGCACATTGGAGGGCGCAAAAGAGTGAGGAGGTTCTCGGACGAGGCAAATGTCTCCCTCTTGCAGAAGGTTGAGTTACGCTGGGGTGATTTGACACAGGGAGGGGCTCACCCCAAAGGCTTACCAGAAGATATGGACCAAGATAGCAGAGGTGGTCTCGTCGGCGACCAACGAGGTGCGTGAGGGCAACTAATGCCGCAAACGATGGAACGACCTTATGGGAACCACAAGATTAAGTATTATATTTATTTACATGTACTTATATATTTATATAACTTCATTTTTAACAGTCATGAGTGACTATCAGCAGATGTGAGGTCTTCCACTTTTACCGGGAATGTTTTACTCAAAGCCTGCGGTCACGCTGCACGTCTTTAGGTAAAGAATGATATTTATCATAATAATCATGATTACATCTGTCGGTTATGTGTTGTATCAGACTATGTGACAGTACCTAGCAATGATATCACGCAATGATCTCATGACATGTCGTCCTGTCAACTTTTACAGAAGAAGCTATCGACGATGAGGTCCGTGCAGAGGCGAACGGGTGGGGGGCCACCAATCCCCAGCGACATCACTGACATGGAGGAGCGGGTGCTTGCACTCATGGGGAAGCACATCCAGACAGCCACGGAAGTATCTGCAGACCCTGAAGTAATACCACGTGAGTAAAGCTTACACCATTGCATGATGTAAAGTCTATAGATGCCACACCCACTCATATCCGAACAATCATATATGATAGATGATTTCTAAAATTGTCATAAAAATAATGCTGACCTAATGAAAATCATTGCAATACAAATGTGTTGATGGTCATGAAATGTGATGTCTGTGATGATTTTGATAGTGGTGGTGCTTTTGTCATGCATATGATGCGTGTAGCGCTGGACTCACCTTGTGACCCCAGCATCCTCTTTTCCTCTAATAACCCATTTTGTGTTTTGCAGCTCAGCCAGCAGCACGGCCCCAGGCAAGACCACAGAGGCCAGAAGGTGGGGGTGTGGGGCCCGACTCTCCGGACGATCCTACATCTGGTGCTGAGGAGCTCCGATTCTCGCCCGTCAATCCGCTGGGTCTGTTCTCCACGGATGAGAGCGCCGACTTCGAGAAACCTGCATCGCCACGCTCCAGAAGCCATTCCACCCCAAGGCCATCTAGTTCTCCTCCAGTCATTTCCGCCTCCACTCTAGAGATACCGGCCCCAAGCACCTCGCCACAGGGCAGCCAATTTGTCCCCAGGACAGCGCCGAGCCCACGGAGGCCTTGTGGACGCAGCAGGTCTGGTCCACGAGCACCACATGAGAGCAGAGAGATGGTACAGTTGTCGAGGAGGACTGTAGACATTGGTGACCAGCTCATCGAAGCATTGGGGAGCATATCCCTACAGTTGGCCACCATTACTGAGTACACTCCATAGATGGCAGAGGCCCTGGATGCGATAATCAGGAACACTGCTGGCACAGCCCTCCCAGTGGTCCCAGAGCGTGGCACTCTAAGCCTAGGTTCCGCACCACCGCTGCGAATGACAGATGAGAGCAAGGACCAAGATTCTGCTTCTGCATTAGAGAATGTTGCCCACTCGGCACCCACTGCTCCCGTACTCATGCAACCACCACCTCTGCCTTCATCCCCCCCAATGACACACCGCCTGAGGAGCTCCTTGGCCAGGCGCCGTGGAGCAAAGTGGGGAAGGGGTAGAGATGGGGGGGAAGAAGGGGAGGGGGGGGAAGGAAAGTGAGGTGCATGTCCACAGGTGATGGCTGTGTTATATCTCCATCTGGGTATATGCAATTTGTTGTGATGTATGGGGGGAGGGGATCACCCTCATGCTTTGCCTTTGTATTCTGTATTGCTGGACATGTTGACCATTTGATTGATGTCAATGGTGGAAAAAGTGGGGTGTGGGCGGGGGTGGGGTGTTTTTGCCTGTGATACTTATGATTTCAGACCAATGTTGGTATAAAACATTTTTTATTGACCATGACTTTGTTGCGCATTGTCTCAGATAGCTGGACCATTACACACTGGTGATTCCTTAACATGAAAGGATTAAATAAAACTTAACTTCAATCAATGTAAACTTTAACTGGCACCAAGGGGATGGGCACCATTGATGTCTGAGCTGCACACACACAGCAGTGTTTCATTCAGCATTGTCACTCACAGCAACGTTCTTTCAGACAAATCGTTCAGATATCAGTTCCTCACATAAGAGTCTTGCAGCAATGTAGCCACCACGGGCTCTTTCCTGCGGTCTGAAAGGGGTCGTGGGCATGGTTGCATAGTCAGCTTGAATGTCTGGCCCTATGTCAGCGTCCAGCTCCTCATCGTCCTCTTCCTCTCTCTCATGAGGTGGAGCATCAGTCCCTTATGGCAATTCTTGGCCCTTCCTGATAGCCAGATTGTGCAGCATGGAGTACACGACTACAAATTTAGCTACTTGCTCAGGGTTGTATTGTATATCCCCTCCTGAGTTGTCCAGATATCTGAAGCGCTGCTTAAGCACAGTTATTGTTTTCTGGACCACATTGCGTGTGTCTCTCTGGCTCTGGTTGTATCGCTTCTGGGCCTCGGTGTGGGTGTCACGCAGGGGGGGTCATCAGCCAGGTGGCTAGGCCATATCGGTTATCACCAAGCATCCAGCATTGTCCTTGTGGCTGACTCTTAAAGATGTTAGAGTCAGCGCTCTCACGCAGGATGTGAGCCTCATCGAAGGTGCCTGGACATTTGGCATTCACTGCCATGATGATCTGGTTGTGGTCGACAACTAGTTGGACCTTCAGGGAGTGAATTCCTTTTCTGTTATGAAAACGCTGCGGGTCCTGAGAAGGCGGCCGGATGGCAATGTGAGTGCACTGTATAGCTCCCTGCATCCTGGGGAACTTAGCAATGCGGTAGAATGCTCCAGCTCAGTCAGTCTGAGCCTCCGTGGTCATGTGGAAGCTGATAAAATCCATCCTTTTTGCGTACAGGGCTTCTGTGACCTGTCTAATGCAGCGATGGGTTGCATGGTGAGACAGAGGGCAAATCTTGACCGTGGAGGCCTGAAAGGAACCGGATGCGTAGAAAGACAGTGCCGAGGTGACCTTGACCTCGACCGACACTGATGTCCTGACAACAGGCTGCATATGTGGCCTGATGAGCTCACATATTTCGTTGATCACCACCTTGTGGAAGCACAGTCTCCGAAGGCAGGTGTGGTCCGAGACGTCGAGGTAAGACCTCTTTTTCCTGTATGTGCAGGGTGCATATGGTTTGGCCCTCCTCCTCATTTTTGCATGTCTTAAATTGGGGACTTAATGATGTGCATCACACATTGAGCCATCTGCACTCTGCAGCATCTTTGTATTAATCGATGCAGGCTGAGAAATGGCTGGCCTCATTGCAATGAAAGTATAATAGTGATTGATCAGAAGCAATAGTTTCCTCACTAAAATACACCTACAGTAAACCCCCAATAGTCCAGAGTCTGAAAATATGTATGTTGAGATGGTCACTTCACCTGAGAAGAACTCCAGAGTCAATACAAACACCACCGAAGTTGAAGCAGCCTTTTGAATGAAGCGAACTGCGATTTAAAAAATGGCAGCCACACCGCTGGCTTTAGTTCAGAACAGTTCCACTTTTTCTGTGCATTATTTTGGGCGAGCGATATTGTGGGCGATATGTGTGTGAGGTGGTGAAAGTGACGGTGGGCGATCTCCTGGGGGTTAGTTTTGCCAAATATGGTCTTTCTGACAAAAAAAAATGGCAGGTGGTATTATTGAATCTCGGCGTTAATTTCGTGCGGAAAGTAACGCTGGGCGATATTATGACCGTTGATTTTGCCCATTCTTATAATTCCGCCCCAAAAAAGTGGGCAGGTGGTATTATTTTTTCCCGGTGTTACGCACATGGGGAAAGTAACGCTCGGCCATAAGTTTCTTAAAAATGCCCGTCAGTTTCCATTTTGTGGCTAAGTGGGCGATATATGGGCATTATATGCCATTTCAGCGGTAAAATGGACGTTAAGTGGGCATTAAACATGCAAAAAACGTGGAAAGTCTAGCCCAATGTGTTGGTTGGCGGGCCAGCTCAAGAGCTGCATCAACTGCTGAGCCTGGGGATATAGACTTCATAGAGCTTGTGTACAAAAGCACTTCAGTAACTCAACATCAGCATTTCATTTGAAAGCATGCCAAGTAGATTGTACCATTTGGCTCATCTATAGAGACGTTCACAATCCACATTTGTGCAGTGTTTCATGACCAGTTGACAAAGCTACAAATCATCATGGTGAACATGGCTACTCCATGGTTCATTGCAGCTGAGCACCTGTTGGCCGTGGTGATAAGCTCAGGTCTTGCTGTCATAAATAGTGTTAGTGATATTCTAAAAGCCTTGGGCTTCAATCTACAGCAGTCTGTTTTGTTTGCATTCACATGTTGGGGAGTCAAATTGAGAGAATCTTAATGCAAGGCTTCAACAACCTCTTTGCTGTCCAACAGTCTGTTCACACACAGATATCCAGCCTTGCTAAGGGAGCCCAGCAGTAAGAGAATTGCAGAAGTTAGCATGGATAATGGAGCTGCCTCTCAGGATGACACCACATCTGTTTCTTCCAGCCAAATTACCAAAGCGTAGACCTGGGCAGCTGTTATATCAATCTCTGTGGTGCCTGCAGTTTCTGGACCATCTACTGATCTAAAAAAATGGAGATACTGGGTCACCTCCACCCCCAGAGGCAGACACTGACATCTAGCAGCCATCTACCTCACTTCCTTCTCCCACTGGAGATACGCTTTGAAGGAGCAACAGTTCAGAATTAGAAAATACACAACCTACATTTTCACGAAGGGAAAGTACTGGGGGAAAACGCACTAAACACACCTTCACTACACATGGTAAGGGTTAATAAAGGTTGGGTTGACTGAAACTGGAATGTGCCCCAATTCTAGTTGTTGCTTTATTGACTATCTTTTCCTGCATGTTCCATGGCTATTCCCATTTGTAAGGCAAAGTTGAAAACGCAGCAAACTACAACAATCGTGAAGACCTTGGCCGGGCTGTGGTATAGCACTCTCCCAATTTGTCCTAGCATCTGACTTACTGAGAATGTTAATGGTATGCTCAGATAAGACCTCGATGGAAGCCACACTGCATTATACCTCACCTCAGATCTTGTATTGGCCTTGGGCTTTGCAGTGATATCTAAGGATAAGGGACCGAGATGAGGAGAAACTTTTTCACCCAGAGAGTGGTGAACTTGTGGAATTCTCTACGACCGAAAATTATTGAGTCCAGTTCATTGGATATATTCAAGAGGGAGTTAGATGTGGCCCTTATGGCTAAGGGGATCAGGAGGTATGGAGAGAAGGCGGGAGTGGGGTACTGAAGTTGTATGATCAGCCATGATCATATTGAATGGCGGTGCAAGCTCGAAGGGCCAAATGGCCTGCTCCCGCACCTATTTTTGATATTTCTATGTTTCTATCAGCAACAGTTGCAGTATGTATCCTTGGTCTCCCACTGTCTTTGTGGTCCTTTACTGACTGCCATAGGATGATGAAATCATAAGAGATGCTAGAGTAAAAAGCATCCACATGCATAGTGAGCTGTAGCCCTTTCTGCTCACTAATAGAGTTGCATTGAGGTAGAGGCACATATCGCCATATGAATAGTTAGGCAAAACACTCAGGGAATTTTGCTACTGGTTGCTTTGCAAAAGGCCGTGGCAAACAATATGTCAGTGACCTGCATGATTCAATTGTACACTGAAGATTGGGAGATGTGACCAAGATTTTCCATGGTTGTTTGAAAGGACCGTGTGTCATACAAGTTCAACATAACTGTAAAATCTGCAGCCACGAACAGACCTGTCTGTGTTCTGTAAATGGTTCCCCAGTCACGATGCAGGAATAATAGTCCCTGAAATGCAGGTGTCTTTGGACATGTCCAGATGGGAGAGTCTGGTTCAATACACATGATGACAGTGTAAGAACGGATCCTAATAGAGCATCTGAAGTACAAGTCCATTTGTATGGCATAGCCTCTAATTAATTCCTCCTACAGGACTTGCAATAAGGGATTTATGCCCAAAGGATTACCTATGGTTCCTTGCAAATTAATATCGTTTTCTGGAAAAAGTGACACAAATGACAGATGAAGTACCAGTTCAAGCTGTCAGGAAGGCTTTAGTTAGTTTCCCTATCTTCCATTAACCAACAACAGAAATATAATGGAAAAACAGACGGGTCAAAATTGCCACCTTTTGCAACGCCCGTTAGCACCTCAGGGAGGCGCTAATGGGGCACAAAAAATGTTTTGGTCGCCGGGGGGTGGAGGGCTACTAGCTGAAATTGAGCGGGAGTTAGTGGAGGCATGTATGGCATTCCTTTAGGGCCGTGCGCCGACGCATTTCCACTCCACGGGTCGCAAACCGGGCCAACATCCGCTCACGGGGTGGAAGTTAAAGGGGAGGTCGTGAGTGCCCCTTGCCGCCATCTTTACGGTTTTGCCAACTCACCGGTCGCCCCAAATTCTTGGCCCCTTGGCTGCCGATTGGGCCCCATTAGCGTTGCTGGACCCACCCCAAGAGGAAGTGGAGCGGGAATTTGTGGCGGGTGCAGGAAGACCTGCCCCGAGCCTTCAATCAGGGTGCTGGGGAATTTTACCCCCAGAGTTTGAAAAAGAGGCACTAAAAAAAGCAATGTGCTTTTAAAAGCAAGGACTCAACTAAAGAGTACAGACTCCCTTATGAAGCTTGTTTTTATGGACACTTAGCCTATGGAGGGCTATTGAGATGCTCCACTAATTTTATGGAGCCCTGTTCAAATTTATATGAGAATCAGGGCCTCAGTGAGCCTAGTACACAACTGATGTACAGGCTTCAAGCACTTCCATGTTGCATTATACAGTGCTGTGTGCATCGGATATTCTCGAGGCCCCAGCACTGCATATTGTGGAGAGCCAACTCACAGTGTGCAGCAGCAAGACAAATGTAACATCACATTATCAGGTCCACAATCCTAAAAAAAGGGATGCACTGTGTCTCATTATGAAACCTAAACACAACCTCAAAATTACCTCTTTTGTTCCACCTCAATACTGCATTGCTTCCTCCTTCCAAATATAAATGCACGTAAACAGTACCACTTCAACCATGTTATAATTCGAAAATATGGAGTGAGCTATTCAGTGTCATCAAAATGCTATAAGGAATTCTGGACCTGCAGCGTGTCTCCAGTTCATGTGTATATACATGAGTGAATCATAATGACAAGACTGGAGTTACATGAATTCCATGTTTCCTCGCTAGATCTTGAGGAATTAACCATTTGTTGTAAGTGTGCATAACATTCCTGTAAATTCATTTTGTTGCTTTGCAGGGAGAAATCCAATGGTTGTACTTTGCCTATTGGGACTCTACCTGAAAAAACTGAGTTCTGATTTTAGATCACAGATTTCCTTTTCACAGTTTTCCAAATCCATAGGACTGATTTAACACTTGTAAAAATATGTTTAAACATTATAAGCAAACATGCTCCAATTGTTTAAAGCTTGATTTAGGGGCCAATTTTCCTCTTACCCTCCAGCCCTTAAGGACTTTTAGGGTACCCAGGGAAAAAAAAGGCACTTACCTTTTTCAAGTTTTATCTTCTTGTCTGATAGCTCTGATCTGAGTGGGGCAGGGCACTAGGTCAAAGAATAAGTCCTTCTCAGTACTTTTGCAAATGAGTCTCCACCTAACGTAGGGATAGGAATATGAGGCTTGAGGAGCAGTTACCACATTTTGCCTCAGTTGGAATGGGATTTGCATGTTTCCACCTGTTCCAGGTGCAGTCACTCTGCTGCCCCCTTATAAAATATCCCACCTGACAGCTGATCACTTTCCTCAGACAGATGCTGTTGCTAACTGCATTTCCAGCATAGAGTGAGCTTTCTGCAGGCTGCAAGTCATTCCAGTGTCCCCTCATCGACCTCGCTCACCATTGACCGATTGTTTCTGTCATCTCTACTTCACCTGCCATGTATTCCAACAACATGGGTGCCATTTATACTGTCTCACCTTGGTCCCCACAATGAGCCCCAACACCAGCAGCACCAGGCACACCAATCCACAATCACCTGATGGTGCATAGGACAGAGGGCATCAGTACCCGAGCACATTGTTGTCCAGGAGGCCAGAGACGGCCTCCTCATGGCCAAATTTACTTAACTTTACACAGTACACCTAAATGGCTGCCACATGATGAGCCAGGTTGACAACACCCTACACCAACATCATAAGGCATCACTACACTGACCAAACCATTCCTTTCACACTGACCACCATTACTGGAGGTACCATTATGTCTCACCATTCACTGCAGCTCACTAAGCCATTTCCAAAAGGTGCACACAAATGTGTCCAAGACCAGAAAATTTTGAAAATAATGTTTTTAATGTTGGACAGCACATTAACAGAAACTTTATATAAACATTGGATAAAGCACCCAAATGGCTACCCTTGTGAATTTACTGTCTTCTTTCTCTTCTATGTGCTTCTATGAGGTACTACCCCTGTAGCTTCAGCAGAGAGAGAGGCAGCCCGCTCACTTCCCTGCTGCCAAGGAGCTGGATAGCAACCTGCTGCACATTAGTGGGGCCATTAGGACCCACGTCTACGCTGCCATCCCTCCTAGAGAGGAGGTCTATGAGCCTCTGCTATCTATTCTCCTTAGAGACCATGTGCTCCTGTGAGTGGCACATTAGTTGCTCTATGTTGGCCATCCTGTCCATGGAGGAGCCTACAGTTGGCATCACCTGCGATATGGTGGTGCTCATGTTGAAGATGGACTTCTCCATTCTCTGAACATTTGCAGACATCGCGCTCATAAAACCTGTCAGAGCCTCCTGCAATTCTTCCTGCAAGCCCAGGATTGCCCTCCTTCTGGATGGCCTCCGAGGCTCAGCATCTGCATGAGGCTGAGCAGAGCTGGGAATGCCCTGCGTCCTCCGGAGAGGTCTCTCCACTGCTGTCCCGGTCTCCACCATCTGCTCTCGCTCATTTGTGAGTTGTGAGACACCAGGTGACAACACCACTCTATGGGACCCACCTAGGCGTGCGTATTGTGCTGGTGCTCGGTGGGCTTATGTTTGGTGATGCTGCACCCTCAGAGGCTGGAGGCTCCCCTGAGGAGTCGTCTTCCTCTTCCTTCTAGACAGTGGGGGGAGGGTTGGGTGGGAGGGCCCTTGATGGACCTGTGAGAGTAAAGAAATGAGTTAGATATGTCATATGAAGAATGGGTACAGATAGCATTATGCACATGATGACCATTCAGTGGCTGCTGACATCAGTCGCCATATGAGTGACTGATGTATGCCATGTAACTGTATGATATGTAATTCTGTCACCAGATTCCTGAGATGTCCCCCTCTCTCCTGTCTCCAACCTTCAGCTGCTCAGCAACTCCAGATATTTCTAACAGCCTCCTCTGCTGTTGTAAGGTTTGCAAATGATGGAGGGCCACTACCAGTTTCTCCCTCTCCCTCTTATTTTGGGCTCTCTTTTTCTGCAAGGAGGGAAAGAAGAAAAGGCTGAGTGAGAGTGATGGAATGATGGAAGGGTTGGATCTTTATAGGAAGCCTATGATGAAGAGAGGCCAAAGCCAAGTGGCCTCCTTGTGTGTTGTTAGTTGGTATGATTGCACTAGGATGAGGGTGAGTGTGAGGGGTGGTTAGTCAGATGGGGATGTGATAATGTTGATAGAGAGAGAGGGATGGGTGGAGGTGCAAGGTATGTTGGTGTGAGTAAGGATGTGCAGGAGCAGGGCTGGGAAGGAAGAGTGATGGGGATGTGATGAGAGGCACAGCAGGGTGAAGTTGAGTGTGGATTTGCACTCACATTTCCTGATCTAAATTAAACGTTTGCAGCACTGCATCTAGGTCCTCCTGACAACATTCCTGCTGTTGGCCTCCTCTGCAATCTATAACCAGGCTGTTTTAGACTCCTGGGGAGGTCTCTTCCACCCATTGGAAGGGAAGAGGACTGCGTCTGCGCTCCTCAAATTCTGCCCTCTTGAGCATCCCTGATTACAACTGCTCAACCATCGGTGGCCATGCCTTCAGCTGCTTGGGCCCTAAGCTCTGGAACTCCCTCCCTAAACCTCTCCGCCTCTCTACCTCCTTTTCCTCCTTTAAGGCATTCCTTAAAACTTACCTCTTTAACTAAGCTGTTTGTCATCGACCGTAACTTCTTCTTTTGTGGCTCAGTGTCAAATGTATCTGTTTCGTCTTATATAAATAAAAGTTGTTGTTGTTGTTATAGAGTAGCAAATTCAGCCTGTTTTCTCGTCATCTGTTTGATTCTTTATTTACCTGTGAATAACACCTGCTTCTGATGCCTCTTATATATGAGAGAAATAATTGCTTTTCAAAAGACCTCCTGTGCTGTTCCCAAATCCTGCTTTTAACCTCTGAGGATGTCTCAAAAATCACTTTTCCCAGATTATATCAAATAAAGTATCTGATTAGTGTAAGAGATTATTTGTAGATTGTTTCCCAAACAAACAATACTTCCTACATACGTTATTTGAACACAGTAGGCAAATTACAGTACATGCAAATACATTATGCAAGAATGGAACTGTTTGGAATTCACATAATACAGCAGAGCATCATGAAAACATGTTTAATTCACATCTCTCCATCAATCAATTATGCAAATAAACCACTTTCACCTTTTATGCAAATAAACCACTTTCACCTTTTGGCTAGATAACTATCTGCTCTTGAATTAAATGAAACAAGTAGTTGAAACATTGTGACAGATACTTAAGTTCTGATTAAGTGTCACGGTTGATTCCATATGTCAAATTAGTTGAAAGGAAAATGTTTTAAAGGAGAACATTTTACTGAAAAACAGAAGTCCTGATTATAATTATTGTGATAAAACAAATCTTAGATCTGTCGCATCCTATATATGATTGCCAATCCTGCCTTGTTAAGATTTTAGTATTAGAGCCAAATATAATTGTTTAGTATAATTGTGGCCAAATGGACAACTAATGGTGTTATATTTCACCAGTCGTTTCGTACACTGAAATAATACATTTCAAAAAGCCTGAAGAGGATAAAGCTAATCAGACCCACCACATTTCAGAAGAAACAAATCTAGATATGATATGCTAAGAGTTTTATAGCAATGTATAATAAATTTTCAGATTTGTTGCTAATTTAAGTGTAAGTAAGGGTTAAGTCATGGCAGGAGAGCTCGGTCACGTGTTATGCTCCTCCTGTGCCATGTGGGAACTCAGGGACACTTCCGGTGTCCCTGACGACTACGTGTGCGGCAAGTGTATCCGCCTCCAGCTCCTGACGGTCCGCATTGCGGAATTGGAGCTGAGAGTGGATTTACTCTGGAGCATCCACGATGCTGAGAATGACGTGAGTAGCACGAGTAGCGAGTTGGTCTTACCGTAGGTGAAGGGTCCACAGCCAGTTAGGGAATGAAAGACCAGCAGGAAGAGCAGTGCAAGGAAGGTAGTGCAGGGGTCCCCTGCGGTCATCCCCCTGCAAAACAGATACATCGCTTTGAGTACTGTTGAGGGGGATGACTCATCAGGGGAGAGCAGCAGCAGCGAAGTTCATGGCACCGTGGCTGGCTCTGCTGCACAGGACAGCAGGAAAAAGAGTGGGAGAGTGATAGTGATAGGGGATTCAATTGTAAGGGGAATAGATAGGCGTTTCTGCGGCCGCAACCAAGACTCCAGGATGGTATGTTGCCTCCCTGGTGCAAGGGTCAAGGATGTCTTGGAGCAGGTGCAGGACATTCTGAAAAGGGAGGGTGAACAGTCAGTTGTCGTGGTGCACATTGGTACCAACGATATAGGTAAAAAAAAGGGATGAGGTCCTATGAGACGAATTTAAGGAGCTAGGAGCTAAATTAAAAAGTAGGACCTCAAAAGTAGTAATCTCGGGATTGCTACCAGTGCCACGTGCTAGTCAGAGTAGGAATCGCAGGATAGCTCAGATGAATACGTGGCTTGAGCAGTGGTGCAGCAGGGAGGGATTCAAATTCCTGCGGCATTGGAACTGGTTCCGGGGGAGGTGGGACCAGTATAAACCGGACGGTCTGCACCTGGGCAGGACCGGAACCAATGTCCTAGGGGGAGTGTTTGCTAGTGCTGTTGGGGAGGAGTTAAACTAATATGGCAGGGGGATGGGAACCAATGCAGGGAGACAGAGGGAAACAAAATGGAGACAAAAGCAAAAGACAGAAAGGAGATGAGTAAAAGTGGAGGGCAGAGAAACCCAAGGCAAAAAACAAAAAGGGCCACTTTACAGCAAAGTTCTAAAGAGTGAAAGTGTAATAAAAAGGCAAGCATGAAAGCTCGGTGCCTCAATGCAAGGAGTATTCAGAACCCAGGAGAGGGCTCTGAGCTAGTTAGAGTGGGTGAGAGCTCAGATGAACAGGACCCCAAGAACGAATACAAAAGGCAGGAGGCAACAGAGCAGAGTAGCACTGGGGTAAGTGTAAACCACAAGGTGATAGGAAGGGACAATATGTATGAATATAAAGGGGCTGCAGGAGGGGTCAAAACGAAAAATCATGGTTTAAAAACTAGTTTTAAAACACTCTACCTAAATGCACGCAGCATTCGAAATAAAGTAAATGAGTTGACGGCACAAATCATTACAAATGTGTATGATTTGGTGGCCATTACGGAAACGTGGTTGCAGGGTGGCCAAGACTGGGAATTAAACATACAGGGGTATCTGACAATTCGGAAAGATAGACAAGAAGGGAAAGGAGGTGGAGTAGCTCTGTTCATAAAGAATGATATCAGGTCAGTTGTGAGAGACGATATTGGCTCTAATGAACAAAATGTTGAATCATTGTGGGTGGATATTAGAGATAGTAAGGGGAAAAAGTCACTGGTGGGCGTAGTTTATAGGCCCCCAAATAATAACTTCACGGTGGGGCGGGCAATAATCAAGGGAATAATGGAGGCATGTGAAAAAGGAACGGCAGTAATCATGGGGGATTTTAAGCTACATATCGATTGGTCAAATCAAATCGCACGGGGTAGCCTTGAGGAGGAATTCAGAGAATGCATACGGGATTGTTTCTTAGAACAGTATGTTACAGAACCTACAAGGGAGCAAGCTATCTTAGATCTGGTCCTGTGTAATGAGACAGGAATAATAAACGATCTTCTAGTAAAAGATCCTCTCGGAATGAGTGATCACAGTATGGTTGAATTTGTAATACAGATTGAGGGTAAGGAAATAGTGTCTCAAACAAGTGTACTATGCTTAAACAAAGGGGACTACAGTGGGATGAGGGCAGAGTTGGCTAAAGTACACTGGAAACACAGACTAAACGGTGGCACAATTGAGGAACAGTGGAGGACTTTTAAGGAGCTCTTTCATCGTGCTCAACAAAAATATATTCCAGTGAAAAAGAAGGGCGGTAAGAGAAGGGATAACCAGCCGTGGATAACCAAGGAAATAAAGGAGAGTATCAAGTTAAAAACCAAAGCGTATAAGATGGCCAAGGTTAGTGGGAAACTAGAAGATTGGGAAAATTTTAAACGACAGCAAAGAATGAATAAGAAAGCAATAAAGAAAGGAAAGATAGATTACGAAAGTAAACTTGCGCAAAACATAAAAACAGATAGTAAAAGCTTTCACCGATATATAAAACGGAAAAGAGTGACTAAAGTAAATGTTGGTCCCTTAGAAGATGAGAAGGGGGATTTAATAATGGGAAATGTGGAAATGGCTGAGACCTTAAACAATTATTTTGCTTTGGTCTTCACAGTGGAAGACACAAAAACCATGCCAAAAATTGCCCGTCACGGGAATGTGGGAAGGGAGGACCTTGAGATAATCACTATCACTATGGGGGTAGTGCTGGACAGGCTAATGGGACTCAAGGTAGACAAGTCCCCTGGTCCTGATGAAATGCATCCCAGAGTATTAAAAGAGATTGCGGAAGTTATAGCAGATGCATTCGTTATAATCTACCAAAATTCTCTGGACTCTGGGGAGGTACCAGCGGATTGGAAAGCAGCTAATGTAACGCCTCTTTTTTAAAAAAGGGGCCAGACAAAAGGCAGGTAACAAAAGGCCGGTTAGTTTAACATCTGTAATGGGGAAAATGCTTGAAGCTATCATTAAGGAAGAAATAGCGGGACATCTAGATAGGAATAGTGCAATCAAGCAGACGCAACATGGATTCATGAAGGGGAAATCATGTTTAACTAATTTACTGGAATTCTTTGAGGACATAACGAGCATGGTGGATAGAGGTGTACCGATGGATGTGGTGTATTTAGATTTCCAAAAGGCATTCGATAAGGTGCCACACAAAAGGTTACTGCAGAAGATAAAGATACGCGGAGTCAGAGGAAATGTATTAGCATGGATAGAGAATTGGCTAACTAACAGAAAGCAGAGAGTTGGGATAAATGGGTCCTTTTCGGGTTGGAAATCGGTGGTTAGTGGTGTGCCACAGGGATCGGTGCTGGGACCACAACTGTTTACAATATACATAGATGACCTGGAAGAGGGGACAGAGTGTAGTGTAACAAAATTTGCAGATGACACTAAGATTAGTGGGAAAGCGGGTTGTGTAGAGGACACAGAGAGGCTGCAAAGAGATTTAGATAGGTTAAGCGAATGGGCTAAGGTTTGGCAGATGGAATGCAATGTCGGAAAATGTGAGGTCACCCACCTTGGGAAAAAAACAGTAAAGGGGAATATTATTTGAATGGGGAGAAATTACAAGATGCTGCAGTACAGAGGGACCTGGGGGTCCTTGTGCATGAATCCTAAAAAGTTAGTTTGCAGGTGCAGCAGGTAATCAGGAAGGCGAATGGAATGTTGGCCTTCATTGCAAGAGGGATGGAGTACAAAAGCAGGGAGGTCCTGCTGCAACTGTACAGGGTATTGGTGAGGCCGCACCTGGAGTACTGCGTGCAGTTTTGGTCACCTTACTTAAGGAAGGATATACTCGCCTTGGAGGGGGTACAGAGACGATTCACTAGGCTGATTCCGGAGATGAGGGGGTTACCTTATGATGATAGATTGAGTAGACTGGGTCTTTACTCGTTGGAGTTCAGAAGGATGAGGGGTGATCTTATAGAAACATTTAAAATAATGAAAGGAATACACAAGATAGAGGCAGAGAGATTGTTTCCACTGGTCGGGGAGACTAGAACCAGGGGACACAGCCTCAAAATACGGGGGAGCCAATTTAAAACCGAGTTGAGAAGGAATTTCTTCTCCCAGAGTGTTGTGAATCTGTGGAATTCTCTGCCCAAGTAATCAGTTGAGGCTAGCTCATTGAATGTATTCAAATCACAGATAGATAGATTTTTAACCAATAAGGGAATTAATGGTTACGGGGAGCGGGCGGGTAAGTGGAGCTGAGTCCACGGCCAGATCAGCCATGATCTTGTTGAATGGCGGAGCAGGCTCGAGGGGCTAGATGGCCTACTCCTGTTCCTAATTCTTATGTTATGTAACATATTTGATTATTATGTATATTTCATGAATTACCTAAAATATTTACTGTGCATTTACAATTAGATGTTCGGGTAGTCAAGAGGATTTAAACTGTTAGAATTAATGATCTAACACCTTAAGCAATCTTATCAATGTTATGCATGATGTTTAAATATTGAACTGATTTTTTTTTTAAATAGATCAATATTACAGATAAAATAAAACAGATTTGTTCTTCAGGCACCATCTGTCACAGGAGATACCCTGAATTCAAATATCTCAACTATGATACCAGATTTTTAGGTGTGGTTGCATTCAACAAATTGTTGCCAGACATTTGTGTGGGTTTGTTGCAGAATAGATCTTTACAGGTGATATATAGAGTATATATAGAAGCCTATTTCCACCTCCATAACATTGCCCATCTCCGCCCTTGCCTCAGCTCACCTGCTGCTGAAACCCTCATCCATGCCTTTGTTATCTTTAGATTCAACTATTTCAATGCACTCCTGGCTGGCCTCCCACATTATACCCTAAGTAAACTTGAGGTCATCCAAAACTCGGCAGCCCGTGTCCTAACTTGCTCCAAGTCCCGCTCACCCATCACCCCTGTGCTTACTGACCTACATTGGCTCCCAATTAGGCAACACATCGATTTCAAAATTCTCATCCTTATTTACAAATCCCTCCATGGCCTCGCCCCTCCCTATCTCTGTAAACTCCTTCAGCCTCACAACCCCCCAAGATATCTGCGCTCCTCAAATTCTGCCCTCTTGAGCATCCCTGATTATAACTGCTCAACCATTGGTGGCCGTGCCTTCAGCTGCCTGGGCCATAAGCTCTGGAACTCCCTCCCTAAACCTCTCCGCCTTTCTATCTCTCTTTCTTCCTTTCAGACAGTCCTTAAAACCTACCTCTTTGACCAAACTTTTGGTCATCTGTCGTAATTTCTTCTTATAAGTCAAAACAAATAAATTTGACACATAACAATCCTGTGAAGCGCCTTGAGACACTTTACTACATTAAATGTGCTATATAAATACAAGTTGTTGTTATTGTTGTATCACAGATAAAAGATTTACAGGGAAGTTATCACACTCGAAAGACTAAACACTAATGATGGTCTCTTCAAATTTTTACTTCAATTCTATTCATTTGTCATAAGAAATAGGATCAGTTTGACTCCTCAAGCCTGCTCCGCCATTCAATACGATCATGGCTCACCTGATCATGGACTCAGTTCCACTTCCCTGCCCGCTCCCCATAACCCTTAATTCCCTTATCGCTCAAAAATCTGTGTATCTCCACCTTAAATATATTCAATGACCTAGCCTCCACAGCCCTCTGGGGCAGAGAATTCCACAGATTTACAACCCTCTGAGAGAAGAAATTCCACCTCATCTCAGTTTTAAATGGGCGGTCCTTTATTCTAAGACTAAGGGCTAGATTTTCCATGTTTTTGCATGCTTAATGCCCACTTAACGCCCATTTTACCGCTGAACTGACGTATAACGCCCAGCTATCGCCCATTTAGCCACAAAATGGAAACTGATGGGCATTTTTCGGAAACTTATCGCCGAGCGTTACTTTCCCCATGTATGTAACGCTGGGAAAAAGTAATACCACCTGCCCACTTTTTTGGGGCGGAATCATCAGAATGGGCAAAATCAACGCTCATAATATCGCCCAGCGTTAATTTCCGCACGGAATTAACGACGAGATTCAATAATACCGCCGCCCATTTCTTTTTGCCGTAAAGAGCACATTTGGCGAAACTAACACCCAGGAGATCGGCCACCGTCACTTTCACCACCTCGCACACATATCGCCCACAATATCGCTCGCCCAAAAAACCACCCAGAAAAAGTGGAACCATTTTTTAAATTGCAGTTCGCTTCATTCAAAAGGCTGCTTCAACTTCGGAGGAGTTTGCATTGACTCTGGAGTTCTTCTCAGGTGAAGTGACCATCTCAACAGACATATTTTCAGACTCTGGACTATTGGGGGTTTACTCTAAGTGTATTTTAGTGAAGAAATTATTGCGTCTGATGTGCAAGAATGAGGAAGAGTGCCAGACCATACACACCCCGCACGTATAGGGAAAAGAGGTCTTACCTCGATGTGTCCGACCATACCTGCCTTTGGAGACTGCATTTCCACAAGGTGGTGATCAATGAAATATGTGAGCTCATCAGGCCACATATGCAGCCTGCCATCAGGACATCAGTGACGGGCGAGGTCAAGGTCACCGCGGCACTGTCTTTCTACTCCTCCAGTTCCTTTCGGGCCTCCACGGTCAAGATTTGCCCTCTGTTTCACCATGCAACCCATCACTGCATTAGACAGGTCACGGAGGCCCTGTTCTTGATAAGGATGGCATTTATCAGCTTCCCCATGACCACGGAGCCTCAGACTGACAGGGCTGGAGCATTCTACCGCATTACTAAGTTCCCCAGGGTGCAGGGAGCTATACAGTGTACTCACAGCGCCATGCGGCTGCCTTCTCAGGACCCACAGCGTTTTCGTAACAAAAATGGATTTCACTCCCTGAAAGTCCAACTAGTTGTCGACCTCAACCAGATCATCATGGCAGTGAATGCCAAATGTCTGGGCACCTTTGATGAGGCTCAAATCCTGCGTGAGAGCGCTGTCTCTGACATCATTAAGAGTCACCTACAAGGACAATGCTGGATGCTTGGTGACAACCAATATGACCCTACTGCGTGACACCCAAACCGAGGACGAGAAGCGATACAGCCAGAGACACAGAGACACACGCAATGTGGTCCACAAAACACGAACTGTGCTTAAGCAGCGCTTCAGATGTCTGGACCACTCAGGCCCTGAGCAAGTAGGTAAATTCGTGGTCATGTGTTCCATGCTGCACAATCTGGCTATCAGGAGGGGCCAAGAATTGCCAGATGGGACTGATGCTCCACCTCAGGAGAGAGAGGAAGAGGACGACGAGGGGCTAGATGTTGACCTAGGGCCAGACAATCAGGCTGGCTATGCAACCATGTCCATGACCCCCTCCAGACTGCAGGAAAGGGCCTGTGGTGGATACATTGCTGCAAGAATCTTAGGTGAGGAGCTGATATCTGAACGATTTGCCTGAAAGAACATTGCTGTGTGTGTGCAGCTCAGACATCAATGGTGCCCATCACCTTGGTGCCAGTTAAAGTTTACGTTGATTGAAGTTAAGTTTTATTTAACCTTTTCATGTTAAGGAATCACCAGTGTCTAACGGTCCAGCTATCTGAGACAATGCGCAACAAGGTCATGGTCAATAAAAAATGTTTTATACCAACATTGGTCTGAAATCATAAGTATCACAGGCAAAAACACCCAACCCCCGCCTACACCCTACTTTTTCCGCCATTGACATCAATCAAACGTTCAACATGTCCCGCAACACAGAATACAGATGTAAAGCATACATTACAACAAATTGCACACACTGAGATGGAGATAACACAGCCATCACCTGCGGACATGCACCTCACTTTCCTTCCCCCTCTCCCCTTCTTCTCCCCACCTCTACCTCTTCACCTCCCCTCTCCATGGTGCCTGGCTGAGGAGCTCCTCAGGCGGTGCCTCATCGGGGGGGGGGGGGTGATGAAGGCATAGGTGGTAGTTGCATGGGTATGGGAGCGGGGGGTGCCGAGGGGGCAACATTCTCTGATGCAGAAGCAGGATCTTGGTCCTTGCTCTCATCTGTTGTTCGCAGTTGTGGTGCGGAACCTAAGGGTGGAGTGCCGCGCTCGGGGACCACTGGGAGGCCTGTGCCAGCAGTGTTCTTGGCTATCGCATCCAGAGCTTCTGCCATCCGCGGAATGTATTCAGTCATGGTGGCCAGCTGTCAGGATGTGCCCCCCAATGGTTCGATGAGCTGTCACCAATGCCTACAGTCCTCCTGGACAACTGTATCATCTCTTTGCTCTCATGTGGCGCTCGTGGACCAGACCTGCCGCATCCACAAGGCCTCCGCGGGGTCGGCGCAGTCCTAGGGGCAAATGAGGTGCCCTGTGGCGAGGCGAGGTGCTTGGGGCCGGTACCTCCAGAGTGGAGGCGGGGATGACCGGAGGACCACTAGATGGCCTTGGGGTGGAATGGCTTCTGGAGTGGAGCATGGCGATGCAGGTTCCTCGAAGTCAGTGCACTCATCCGTGGAGAACAGACCCAGCGGATTGACGGGCGAGAATCGGAGCTCCTCAGCACCAGATGTAGGATCGTCCGGAGAGTCGGGCCCCACACCCCCACCTTCTGGCCTCTGTGGTCTTGCCTGGGGCTGCGCTGCTGGTTGAGCTGCAAAACACAAATGAGGTTGTTAGAGGAGAAGGGGGTGCTAGGGTCACAAGGTGAGACCAGCGCGACACACAGCATATGCACAACAAAAGCACCACCACTATCAAAATCATCACAGACATCACATTTCATGATCATCAACATATTTGCATTGCAATGATTTTGATTAGGCCAGCATTATTTCTAGGACAAATTTAGAAATCATCTATCATATACGATTTTTCGGATATGAGTGGGTGTGGCATCTATTGACTTTACATCACGCAATGGTATAAGCATTACTCACGTGGCATCACTTCACGGTCTACAGATGCTTCCGTGGCTGTCCGAGTATGCTTCCCCACGAGTGCGAGCACCCACTCCTCCATGTCAGTGATGTCGCTGGGGACTGGTGGCCCCCACCTGTTTGCCTCTACACCGATCTCATCGTCGATAGCTTCTTCTATAAAAGGTGACAGGACGACATGTCATAAGATCATTGTGTGATATCATTGCTAGATACTGTCACAGAGACTGATACAACACATAACCAACAGATGTAATCATGATTATTATGATAATTATCATTCTTTACCTTAAGACGTGCAGCGTGACCGCAGGCTTTGAGTAAAACATTCCCGGTAAAAGTGGAAGACGTCACATCTGCTGATAGTCACTCATGACTGTTACAAATCAAGTTATATAAATATAAGTACGTGTAAATAAATGTAATACTTACTCTTGCAGATCCCACAAGGTTGTTCTATCGTTTGCAGCATTGGTTGCCCTCACGCACCTCGTTGGTCGCCAAATGAGACCACCTCTGCTATCTCGGTCCATATCTTCTGGTAGGCCTTTGGGGTGGGCTTCCCACACCCTCCCTGTGTGACTTGACCTCCTGCAGGAGGGAGGCATTTGCCTCATCTGAGAACTTCCTGGCTCTTTTGCGCCCTCCAATGTGCTCCTCTCTCACCTCACTGCTCTCTCCAGCATCGGTCTCCACATCGTGCTGTGATGCCTCCTCCTCTCCCTCCATTATAGGCCAAATTCAGGCAAATATGTGGCTGGTAACAGCTAATTTTTGTTTCCCTATATGCTGTAAAGCTCTAAAGCCTCCCTCCTTCCTCCCAAAGCAGCCACACCACACCCAGACACGCCTTCAGTCCCTCTCGGCTTCCTCGCTCTCTGGCTCCTCTTCTGCGCATGTCATCATGACTCTTGACCTCCTGAATCACGGAATCGAGCGTTGCCATGCTGTTGCTAAGGATGGCGACACTTTACAGCAGAAGGTCACCGAGATTTAATGCTATCGCCCATTTCATATCGCTCGCAGTAACGCCCAATTTCAAAAATGTTGACTAGGTGCTTTGAGAATGGGCGAGAAGCCGGCGATCTGAAAACCCATTTTTACCGACCACGCCGGAAATATCGCCCATTTTTGGGCGATAAGCACAAAAGTGTAAAATCTAGCTCTATGTCTCCTAGTTTTAGTTTCCCCTAGGAGTGGAAATATCCTCTCTGCATCCACCTTGTCTAGCCCCCTCATTATCTTATATGTTTCGATAAGATCACCTCTCATTCTTCTGAACTCCAATGAGTTTAGTCCCAACCTACTCAACGTATCTTCATAAGTCAACCCCTTCATCTGCAGAATCAACCCAAGTGAACCTTCTCTAAACCGCCTCCGATGCAAGTATATCCTTTCTTAAATACAGAGACCAAAACTGCACGCAGTACTCCAGGTGTTGCCTCACCAATACCCTGTACAGTTATAGCAGGACTTCTCTGCTTTTATACTCTATCCCCCTTTCAATAAAGGCCAACATTCCATTTGCCTTCCTGATTACTTGCCGTACCTGTATTTAAAATCGCTTCATGTATATTGCAATTATCTCCCCAAAGTTTGAATTGAGAAAAGGCAATTATGTAATGCCAAGGATTAAAAGCATTGTTGCTTTGCTTCTGGGAGTTAGTTAAAACGAACCTTACAGCATAGACTAATAAAGATGAAAATCTGTCTTTGCTCCTCCTAGATATAAATTGGTCTCCACCATAAACTAAGTTACAATGGGAAAAACTTTACAAGTTAGTGCTCCTGCTGCAGAGCCTCACTCAATGGGGGGACCAGATCATACACTTGAGCGTGTTTGTCTAATCTGACCTCCATCAATCGAAGCGCCATGCTACCTTATAAAATTGGTCCCAGTATTTCCAGTTATACTTTTTCTATCATTGGGTTCATCTATTTCAATTGAGCAGATGTAGTAGTTTTGAAGACTATTCTCAGCTGTGTTCTTGCATTGATGAATTTAAGAATTATCCACCAGTGAGTGAGCAGCACTAAGTACAGATCTTTTCAAATCACTAGGCCTGGCAAATTCAAGCAGGCAGACCGAACTGTACAAAATTATAATTGGAAAATGGAGAGAACAATCATGTTGCGGAATTGTCAGTCACCAGGTCACTTAGGCCCTGCGGTTAAAGTTTGGACAACTCTGTTCAGAGACGTCTGGAATCAGCCTCTAGTGGATGTAGGTGTATATCACATGTACATGTGCTGGTGGTAGGCAAGATTTTCTGCTGTCAGCAAATGCTTGAAAAATGCTCCTCTACATTCTAACTGTAGCCTAACTAATGACGTGTATCAGTTCAGCATTACAGCTTTGTTTTTGTATTCTATGCTCCTATTTATAAATCTTGAGATCTCGTGTGCTTGATTTTTACAGTTTTATCTGGGGCAATATTCTGGGGATTTGTGTACCCAATCTAGCTGAGTCATTCTCTATGAGTGAATCTGCTTTTTAACCCCATATGTACTGTGACAAAAACCTTAATGTGATTCATCATAGACACCTTGTCACAGGTACTTTTCTTCTATGGTGTCATTCTATTTTTCCAGGCCTACAAAAACTAAAGAGGACTATGTGTCAAAATTTCCCACTTTCAGGCAGTCCTCACATCACAATATGCCGTGTGTGAATGTTATTGAAACTGATTATATGCTCGTGTATTAGTGATTGAGTACAGGAACAAAAGATAACAAGAGCATGATGTTACTCATCCCAAGCTTGGAAAAGCTTCAGCTTCATCCTCCAATACTCTCTTGATAATTTCATGTCCTCTGCTATTTAGGGTAGCCTCCTCAAATGAAAACAGGGGATTGTAGTACCTGCACTTACTCCAGCTCTGGTCTGTTTCCTTCTATAGGCTGCGTTTTTGCCTACCAGGTCAGGATAGAGCCGAGCAACATTGGGTACAGATTGGAACCCCGCTACTGGTTCCATCCCGCTCTGTTGAAGTGATTTTACAATGATTCAGCTTGCTAAGCCCGCCCTGCGAGTTTCTCGACCAATTAAAAGGAAGCAGATCTGATGACCTCATTTGGTGTCACATCATCAGCCGGGTTTCTTTAAAGGCCCACATTCATTTTGACAGTTGTGCTGTCAGTGTTCTGCAGCATTAAGGTGCTGCAAACATTGACAAGCACTGCACAGAGCTTATGGAGTGAGTCACAGTATGCAGGGAGGTTCTCTTCCCTTTCAATGGGCGAAAGACACCTCTCCAGTACGCCAACTCAGCCTGGTTGCACATTGTACAGGAGGGTACAGGCAGGGATGTCATCAGGAGGACCTGGCTGCAGTGGCGCAAACCTTTCAATGATCTCAGTGGACCACGAAGCATTAGTACAAAGCCACATTCAACCTCATCCTGCTGTGTCACTCATCACATCCCCATCACTCTGCCTTCCCAACCCTACTCCTGCACATCCTTACTCACACCAACTTACTTTTCACTGCCACCCATTCCTGCAGCAGTGACCCAGCCAGAATTTTGTGGGTCAGCTCATTTACATGTTATGTAGAAGTTCTCTAGAGCAAAAAAAACTCCACAGAAATCCTATCTCATGGGTTAATCCAGCTGTGAAATGTGAAAATTTGAGTCTTCAAGGAGAAAACACGGAGGTTGCAAAAAGCTTGCTGCACCACTGAGGCCCGGCATATTATAACATGAGGGAATGTTCTCTTTAGAGTGGTAGGGCAACCCACAAAGAAACAAGAGTACAACAACCATGTGAATTCATGTGAGGTTGAACTCAGTTGCCCCCCCACCTGCCACACATGGAAAGATATATGCAAGAATACATTTGGTTTGAAGTAAGACAGAGTTTCTGCTTTGAGTGCAATCGGCAATCCAGGCACCAATTGCACTCAAATTTGTGCTAGTTGTGAGAAGGTTTTTTTCTCTCATTTTTTTGATCAAACTCATTTACATGTTGCTGAATGTAAAATCTGGCATGAACCAGCAGAATCGGGCAACATTTTAGAACATAATTTTTTTTAAATTAGCATTAAAAAATATTCCTTGATATATTTAAGAGTGGAAACCTGGTGCAGTTTTATGAAGACAGCTGAAAATGGGTTCATTGCAAAAAATCAGCATTTTTAATCAGTGTCTAGTCCACCACCTGTGAGTAACCTGATTTTAAATAACTGAAAATTACTTTGAAAAACTATGCAGAAACATTTACTAGATTAATTTGTGTTGAAAAATTGCAAGTGAGTAATACTGATGACTAACCATCATTATACACAGGTGAAATTCACAAGATGAAAGTAGTCACTCTGCTCATTGATGTTCAGCTAACAAGGTACTTTGACACGTTATTCTACTATGTCTAGCAATGTGCGCACTGCAGCTATCACTTCTCTCCAGAATGTTCTGATGCATTGTAAGCCCGTTCATAGTACAAGAAAGACTGCTTTCAACGGGTGACAGCATCTTACCTGCTATACATTTTAGGCTGGGGTGTACAGTTCTCAGGATTGTGCAAGTGTGTGGAGATGACAATCCTCTGGTTTGTGCAAGGATAACTGGCTACACAGCCTGTGGGAATAATTTTGTCTTTCATCAGATTAAAAGTAGTGTTTAAGCTCCACTGCAAAACATATCAGTTATGATCAGTACAGCAGTAAAATGCATAACAATGTGCTCATTATATGTCATCTTTTATTTCACAGAAAAGACAGAAGCCAAGGAAGAGGAAAGCTGTACTTTAGATGCCAGTACTCATCTCTGCACTCTGCATCCTAGCCATCACATAGCAGACATCAGCTTAGAGGTGCATACCTCAAAGGTTAATAGTGATTTTGAGGAGGGATTGCAAAGTCAATAACAGCTGAAAAAGAGATAAGCGGTGACTCAAGAAGGGCAGACTGCATAACTATAGACCCTGCTGAGTTGCTTTCTGATTCTGGACTCATGGGAATTTACATCAAATGGCAAACGTGTTCTCTGTCAAAACAAGATGGAAGCTGTTCTGGGTAATGTTTCAAATTCTACCATCCAGTTCTGCAATGTCATGGAGCAATAGTTGTCTGCTGTGTATCAGTGGCAGCTGCAAGCAGATCTCATACATACAGATGGCATATCTCTCAGGAGTGCTCCCACTGATGCTAACAAGGCATTGGAGTTTAAAATACAAGATGTAATTAAGGCTGGCTTTGACACACATTACAGTAGAGATAACCATGAGGGAGGGATTCTGAGTCCTTGCAACAGTGCTCACAGAGATCATTGGCCGATGTTGGGACAGTCTCCAACGCTAGAATGCATACAGAAGATCGGCAACAAGCAGGTGGTTCTCCAGTCAATGCCAATGCCTTGCCAGCATGTGACTCTGGGAAAGTAGCAAGAAATGTATTCCAAAGCTTGCAGCACCACCGAACCAGAGCAGGATAGGCACACATTCAAGGATGTTTGTGGTCAGTATGTATCTAGCCAATCTTTGAAATCACAAGGAGGTCTGCAGGAGAGTTTGCATCAATCCTTCTATGACAGTATTATTTAAGAATAGTAAACAAGGCAAACCATGCCATATAATCACACATTGTAAAGGGAATTGCATAGCAACACATCACATTAATCACATTCTACACATGCATTCTTACACAATAAAATTTATGTTGAACACTGAAAAGATTGTATCATTAATTTTTATTAAATTGGAAAGAAAAATGGCACTTAGGATTTAGCAAAAAACAAATCATGGAGACAGCAGGTCAACTCCAGAAAAAATAGATTTACTATGTTCTGAATTCTGTCCTGTTGATTGCAGTGTAACTATCTGCAAGACTCAGGAGAAAAAATTCTCAGGACCCAAAATTTCTGTAGGGACACTAAGATGGCGGATGAGTGGCAATGCAGATCCTAAGTCCACTTGAGCAGAGAGGCACAGACCTGGTCCCAAATTACAAGGATGGGGTATTAACATCGACAGAGCAGACACAGTATTTGCATTTCAGGAGACTGTGAACCGTCGGGAGAACAGGCAGCCGATGCACAGTGCCAGTTTTGCACTCGGAGGGCAAATTGAAAATCTATCCCTTTAAATTGATGCTTCACAAATGTATGTGGTTGTATATGCATTTTGGAAGGATACAGGTTCATTAGCACTGTTTGCAATGAAAACCCCATGTCTTCCCGTAGCCAACCTTGCATTCTGTTTTCCCGGACGAATAATTGTGACAAACCTGATTGCATCATGGTGTGTGCACTTTGAACACTCCCTGAAAAGCAAGCATTAACTTACATAGCTCTATGCCTTTGGTTGCATACAATCTACAGGTCTGCTTCCAGGAGATGACGTAGTTTACTGATTACATCCCCCGTGAAGTGTAGCTTTCGAACATGATACGTCCTTACTACACAGTATAAATGTACACGAGGCCCATGCTTGAGAGAAGGTCAGTCTGTGACCTGTCCTTTATTCCTTAGCACTCAAGTGATGAAGGTGGGTGGAGCTTCCCCTTTTATACCTGAAGGTCCAGGTTAGGAGTGTCTCCCACCTAGTGGTCAGTGTTCTCACGGTGTACAACTTAGGTCAGTTTATACATGGGTCACAATGCTGGTTGAATACATGACATCACCTCCCCCCCCAAAGTCTTATTGGGATCACAGGTTGAGTCTCTCTGGTGGTTTACGCTCCCTTGTAGAGCGCCTAAGTTGGGGCTTCGGTTGTTGGGCGCTGGCCTGAGTGTCTGCTGTTTGCAGTGCCTCAGGCCTGTCCGGACTGCCCACAGTGACTGGGCTCTCCTCCCTTTGGTTCCGGTGTTCGGTCACCTGTGGTGGAGTGAACTCTATATCATGTTCTTCCTCTGCTTCTTCTATGGGGTTGCTGAACCTCCTTTTTGTTTGATCCACATGTTTGCGGCAGATTTGTCCATTGGTAAGTTTAACTACCAGAATCCTATTTCCCTCTTTGGCAACCACAGTGCCTGCGAGCCATGTGGGCCCTGCAGCGTAGTTGAGGACAAAAACAGGATCATTTACATCAATACATCGCGCCCTCGCATTCCTGTCATGGTAGTGATATTGTGACTGGCGCCTGCTCTCGACAATTTCTTTCATGGTGGGGTGTATAAGGGATAATCGGGTTTTGAGCGTCCTTTTCATTAGTAGCTCTGCAGGTGGAACCCCTGTGAGCGAGTGTGGTCGGGTTCTATAGGGCAACAGGAGGTGCGATAAGCGGGTTTGTAGGGAACCCCCTTGGAATCTGAGCATCCCCTGTTTGATTATCTGCACTGCTCGTTCTGCCTGGCCGTTTGAGGCGGCTTGAACGGTGCCGTTCTAACATGGTTAATTCCATTGCCTGCCATTAAGTCCTGGAATTCAGTGCTTGTGAAGCACGGGCCATTGTCGCTGACCAGTAGACCGTGGCCGGCGAACATTGCCCGTAGACTTTCTACCGTGGCAGAGGATGTGCTTGAATTTAAAATGTCACACTCGATCCATTTGGAGTAGGCGTCTACTACAACCAAAAACATTTTCCCCATGAAAGGACCTGCGTAGTCCACATGGATGCGTGACCAAGGCTTGGCGGGCCATGGCCAGGGGCTAAGGGGGGCAGCTGGGCACACGTGTTGCACCTGCGAACACAAAGTTCCAGATCTGCCTCTATCCCTGGCCACCAAACGTGTGACCTGGCAAATGCCTTCATCGTGAAAATGCCCGGGTGCCCATTGTGGAATTCTCTGATGAACACCTTTCTGCCCATCTGGGGCATGACTACGTGGTTTCCCCACAGTAGGCAATCGGCCTGAATCGAGAGTTCATCCTTGCGCCTGTGAAATGGTTTAAATTTCTCAGGGCATGCCCTGTACGTGGCTGCCCAGTCCCCATTCAGGACACATTTCTTGACTAGAGACAATAGCGGGTCTCTATTTGTCCAGACTTTAATCTGATGGGCTGTCACGGGTGAGCCTTCACTTCCAAAAGCTTCAACAGCCATGACCATCTCAGCACCATGCTCGGTAGCCCCCTCAGTGGTGGCTAGTGGGAGCCTGCTGAGTGCATCGGCGCAGTTTTCGGTGCCCGGTCTGTGCCGAATTGTGTAGTCATAGGCAGCTAACGTGAGTGCCCACCTCTGTATGCGGGCCGATGCGTTTGCATTTATGGCCTTGTTGTCGGCCAAAAGGGACATTAGGGGTTTGTGATCTGTCTCCAGCTCAAATTTCCTGCCAAACAGGTACTGGTGCATTTTCTTTACCGCATATACACATGCGAGAGCCTCCTTTTCTACCATCCCGTAGCCCCTTTCTGCCTGGGACAGACTCCTGGAGGCATAAGCTACCGGCTGTAACTGACCCTAGGCATTGACATGCTGCAACACACACCCGACCCCATAGGATGACGCATCGCACGTGAACACAAGTTTCTTACATGGGTCATATAGCGTTAACAGATTGTTGGAACATAACAAATTGCGTGCTCTACTGAAAGCCCTTTCCTGGCTGTCCCCCCAGACCCATTCGCGACCTTTGCATAGGAGCTCATGTAGCGGCTCTAGCAGCGTGCTCAATTTGGGAAGAAAGTTACCAAAATAGTTCAGGAGCCCCAGGAACGAACGCAACTCCGTCGTGTTACGGGGTCTGGGTGCTCCCTGGATCGCTTCCGTCTTGGATGCAGTAGGGCTGATCCCGTCTGCTGCTACCCTCATCCCCAGGAATTCTACCTCTGGAGCTAGGAAGACGCACTTCGCCTTTTTCAGTCGCAGACCTACCCGGTCCAGTCTGCGTAGCACCTCTTCGAGGTTGTGGAGGTGTTCTTCAGTATCGTAACCCGTAATGAGGATGTCATCCTGAAAAACCACCGTCCCTGGAATCGACTTGAGGAGGCTTTCCATATTTCGTTGGAAGATCGCGGCGGCCGAGCGAATCCCGAACGAACATCTGTTGTACTCAAACAACCCCTTGTGTGTCGTGATGGTGGTCAGCTTCTTCGACTCACTCGCCAGCTCCTGGGTCATGTAAGCTGAGGTCAGGTCCAATTTTGAAAAAAGTTTGCCACCGGATAGCGTCGCAAAGAGGTCCTCCGCTCTCGGTAGCGGGTACTGGTCTTGGAGTGACACCCGATTGATAGTGGCCTTATAATAGCCACATATCCTGACCGACCCATCCGTCTTGAGCACCGGCACAATCGGGTTCGCCCAGTCACTGAATTCGACTGGCGAGATGATGCCTTCCCTCAACAGGCAGTCCAATTCGCCTTCTATCTTTTCCCGCATCACGTATGGCACCGCTCTGGCCTTGTGGTGTACTGGTCTGGCGTCCGGGTTTATGTGAATCACTACCTTGGCCCCCATGAAAGTGCCAATGCCGGGTTGAAATAATGAGTCAAATTTGTCCAGGACCTGTGAGTATGATACTCGCTCTAGAGAGGAAATTGCATTGACATCTCCCCATTTCCAGTTCATGACAGCAAGCCAACTCCTCCCCAGTAGTGCGGGACCGTCCCTTGGGACAATCCAGAATGGCAACCTGTTCTCCGAATCTTTGTGGGTCATAACTACCATGGCGCTGCCTAGCACCGAAATGATCTGCTTTGTGTAAGCCCGTAGCTGTGCGTCAATCGGCGATAATTTTGGCCTCCTGGCCTTGGATGCCCATAACTTTTTGAACTGTTTGATACCCATCAGGGACTGGCTAGCACCCGTGTCTAACTCCATTGATATTGGGATGCCATTGAGGAGCACTTTCATCATTATCGGTGGCGTCCTGGTGTATGAACTGTATACGTGCTCCACATGAACTCGCTGAACTTCAGCTTCTAGCGATTTTCCCCAGTGTCCATTTCTGCAATATCTGCAGGTATTTTGCTCATCTCTGCA
This sequence comes from Pristiophorus japonicus, assembly GCF_044704955.1. Classification (NCBI taxonomy): domain Eukaryota; kingdom Metazoa; phylum Chordata; class Chondrichthyes; family Pristiophoridae; genus Pristiophorus; species Pristiophorus japonicus. The sequence goes on along the minus strand of NC_091982.1, from coordinate 198,034,689 downwards.
AACTCCGGCTGAATGTATGCTTCCACGCCTCCAGCATGAGTTGCGGTTTGAAACAAAAGGTCCCTTGCCAGTCGATCGTCCCTGACTGCCCCTGTTATTGTCCTTGAGTGCACCATTAACAGGTGTTGATGGCCCCATTACTGGCCGCATTGTCCCTTGAAATGGCGTGAATCGCTGTTCAGCTTGCCATTGTCTCTGTCGAACTCCCCCTCTGGGTTCGACTACATGTTGGGGCATGCCTGACTGCCCTTGTCTGCCTGGAGAACTGTGTGCTGCTTTAACAATGTTGAATCTCTGTCCCAACCATTCCTTAACACAGTACCTCTCGTCTGTTCTGCTAGTGGCCATGCTCGCGTGGTTTAAATCCCAGTTTCTTGTCGCCATTGATACGTCCTTACTACAAAGTATAAATGCACATGAGGCCCATGCTTGAGAGAAGGTCAGTCTGTGACCTGTCCTTTATTTCATAGCACTCAAGTGATGAAGGTGGGTGGAGCTTCCCCTTTTATACCTGAAGGTCCAGGTTAGGAGTGTCTCCCACCTAGTGGTCAGTGTTGCATGGGTTACAATGCTGGTTGAATACATGACAGAACACACTGTTCTTCATTAAGATTCAGATAGCTGCTGTCTGCAGTAGTCATACAGCATTGGGCACTGGTAAATTATAATGGTCTGCTTATTATGCTTTCAATTTCCCAGGTTGTCCCCTCCTGCTGTCCCTGCACTTCCTTCTACTCATGCTGCCGTCTGCACTGCAAGACTCTACCTCGTTCAATAATGGTGTAGAATTTGCGGACGGTATGATAGCCTACTCCTATAATACGCCATCATACTGCCTTGGAAATGGACAGCAAGTTCGGGATTTCCGTGCATGCACTAAATCTCAAACTTGCGATCGGTCAAGTTTCGGCTTGACAGATCATCCGCTCCGACTGTGAAATCCTCATTGCTGGTGCAGAGCTGGGCTAATTGCCCACCAACTGCCCAGCAATTACATATGAAAATGTTATGGCTGGTGCATATAGGGAATACCTTTTGGAAATCCAAGTATATATTAAAAGCTTAAATTACAAACCAGTTTTTAAAACTTACCGTCAGGTGGTGGTGTTCTGAGTGAGGCCGTTACCTTTGAGATTCTGAGGTGAGATATGGAAGCATTTACATATGACCCAAAGAATTATTACAGTTATATTTATTGTCCATGAAAAGTAATAATATAATTCTTTTTGTTCCCCAGATTTGGAAGTTGTTTCCCTCGGTTATTATCGAATAAAGAACGGTCTTCCAATTGATTTTTGAAGAAAGCATTATTCCCACGTTCTTAAAATGTTATTTTGCTGAGAGGGGAAAAATGAAATGCACACACCCTGTAATTTAATTACATATCCCTGTAATTTAAGCATATTTTCTAGATACTGAAATTTAAATGGAGATAGCGAAAGACCTAATAGCTGTAAGGCAAGGACTTCAGATGATAACAATCTCTAATAGTATTAATTGAGACCTTCTATTTGCTGATTGGAGCACCGGGCCTTGTGATCCCAGGTATACTTTTGCATGCAGTGTGCCCCTGGGATCCGTGGGCCACTATGCTGCCTTTTACTCTGCAGCATCTGGCAGCAACATCTTGGAGGAGGGTTCCCAGCAGGTAAGTGTGCATTCGGTTCGGATGCCGGTGGCGTAATCCTTATTTACGCCGTCCGCCACAAAATCTGGGCCAATATATCTCCTACTCTGCTTCCTCTTCAAACCTTGCTAGGCCACAGCATCACTTATTGAAAGCAGTATCAATACATTAATGCTTACTTCAATTGGAGGGAATGAATGTGTGAAGAATGTTACTATCAAGCAAATTTGCTTGTATCCTGTTAATTACTCATCAAGAAAGACTTAAAGCAAAAGGCCTTAAAAGCCAGAACGGTGCATGAACATGGGCACCAACTATTAAACATGAGTAATTTCTAAAAGTAAATGATCAAGTCACTAGCATTAATATACAAGATTACAAGCCAATAAAGCTCACTTAGCATGCACATTACCTCAAAGGCATAGACAAAATCTATCCCAAAGATGTTCCTCTGAGCTAAGTAAGGGTTACTTACAGATTCTTTGACATTGCACCATCTTTCTCCTTATTTGCCCAGTTCCCAAATGATTTCCAATGAAAAATAATATCATAATTTATTGATGGCATTCCTGCAGTCTATTTTTGAGCAGAACGCTGTATTATTCTGTTAGAAATAACAGTAAATCAATACAATGTCAGAAGATTTTTTTGCTAACAGTGAATTGTTCCTAAACGTAAACGTTACTGTGTGACCCATTTCTGCAATTAAACGGATTTTGTTCTATCTGAAAGCTACTGATGCAATGAGTGAGATTTAATTGCCAGTTAAGTCTCCTTGCCTTAATCTGTTTTAGTGATAATGTACAGTAAAGCAGTTCGTTTTGTAAAAAAATGTTTGTAATAATATATGTAAAATGTGGAGTTTGGAATAAGTACTACTTTTTTGTTATTTTGCATTCAACTAATCCTCCACAAAGCCAATGTGTTACAATAGGAGACTAATACAAAATCTGCTAGCTTCCTTATCAAAAGAGAGCAGTGTAGGTACAGAACATGAGAGAGGATTTTCTGCTCAAGAGGGATGATGACTAAAATATGTTTTATTTCACAATTTGTTTTTTTCCAGTATTTTCATATTTGGTGCATGTAAAAATGTCAACATCTGAGAAATTAAGACCTAGAAATTTGATCATCGTTAAACACAGGCTCCGCAACGGACCTGCCTGTTCAGTGAAATTGATGTTGGCAGCTCATCATAGAATCATAGAATCGTACAGCAGAAAAGGAGGCCATTCGTTCATCATAGCTGTGTTGACTCTTTGAAAGAACTATCCAATTAGTCCCATTCCCTTGCTCTTTCCTCTGTAATATTTTCCTTTTCAACTATATATCATATTCCCTTTTGAATGTTACTATTAAATCTGTTTCCATCACCCTTTCAGGAAGATCATAACAAATCACTGTGTAAAAACGTTTCTCCTCATCCCTCCTCTGGTTATTTTGCCAATTACCTTATATCTGTGTCCGTTAGTTACTGACCTTCCTGCTAGTGGAAACAGTTCTTATTATTTACTCTAACAAAACCCTTCATAATTTTGAACATCTCTATTAAATCCCCGTTTAACCTTCTCTGCTTTAAGGAGATCAGAAGATTGGGAAATTTTTAGAAATCAGCAAAGGATGACTAAAAATAATAATAAAGAGAGAGAAAATAGATTATGAGAGTAAACTAGCACAAAATATAAAAACAGACAGCAAGAGGTTCTACAAGTATATAAAAAAGAAGAGAGTCGTTAAAGTAAATGTTGGATACTTAGAGGATGAGACTGGGGAATTAATAATGGGAAACAAGGAATTGGCAGAGACTTTAAACAAATATTTTATATCTATCTTCACGGTAGAAGATACTAAAAGCATCCCAATAATAATAATAATCAAGGGGCAGAAGGGAGGGAGGAACTTAAAACAATCACTATCACTAGAGAAAAAATACTAGGCAAACTAATGGGGCTAAAGGCCGACAAGTCCCTGAACCTGACGGCCTGCATCCTAGGGTATTAAAAGAAGTGGCTTCAGAGATAGTGGATGCATTGGTTGTAATCTTCCAAAATTCAGGCCCAAAGAGTCTCCAAAGGAATATAGATAGGTTAAGTGATTTGGCAAAAATTTGGCACATGGAGTATAATGTAGGAAAATGTGAGTTTATCCACTTTGGTAGGAAGAATAGAAAAGCAGAATATTAATTAAATGGAGAGACTACAGAATGCTGTGGTATAGAGGGATCTGGGTGTCCTCGTACATGAAACACAAAAAGTTAGTATGGAGGTACAGTAAGTAATTAGGAAGGCAAATGGAATGTTAGCCTTTATTGCAAGGGGGATGGAGTATAAAAGCAGGGAAATCTTGCTAAAACTGTACAGGGCGTTGGGGAGACCACACCTAGAGTACAGTGTACAGTTTTGGTCTCCTTATTTAAAGGAGGGATGTGTTTGCATTGGAGGCAGTTCAGAGAAGGTTCACGAGGTGGATTCCTGAGATGCAGGGGTTGTCTTATGAGGAATGGTTGAGCAGGTTGAGCCTATACTCATTGGAGTTTAGAAGAATGAGAGGTGATCTTATTGAAACATATGAGAGTCTGAGGGGGGCTTGACAGGGTAAATGCTGAGAGGATGTTTCACCTCGGGGGGGGGAATCTAGAACTAGGGGCATAGTTTCAGAATAAGGGGTCGCCCATTTAAGATGGAGATAAGGAGAAATTTCTTCTCTCAAAGGGTCGTGAATCTTTGGAATTTTCTACCTCAGAGAGCTGTGGTGGCTGGGTCATTGAATATATTCAAGGCAGAGATAGACATATTTCTGAATTACAGGGGAGTCAAGGGTTATGTGGAACAGTCAGGAAAGTGAAGTTGAGAGCAAGATCAGATCAGCCATGATCTTATTGAATGGTGGAGCAGGATCGAGGGGCCAAATGGCCTACTCCTGCTCCTATTTCTTATGTTCTTATGTAAGGTGAACAATCCAAGCTTCTTTAGTCTAACATAGCTGAGGTCCTTCATTCCTGGTACCATTCTGGTAAATCTCCTCTCCGTCCTTGACATCCTTCAAACTGTGCTGGCCAGAATTGGACACAATACACTAGCTGAGGATTAAACAGTGATTTATAATGGTTTGGCATAACTTCCTTGCTTTTGTACGCTATGCCTCTATTTTTAAAGTCCATGGTCCCTTATGCTTTTTGAACAGCATTATTGTGAGTCAGGCATGCAGCCAGTGCTACCCGCGCTGCTTATTGGCTGCGCACCTGTTTGAGGGGGTTGGGAATTCGGGCCTACACACGCTACATGACTGCAGCTGCTTTCTGCAGCCACCCATGTCTCTTTGATCTCCATTCACACTAAAGGCTAACCCTTGTCCCACTCTTTCATTTCAGGAGCTGAAAATGTCACCCCCTGGGCCATTTTAGAAAGAAGAGGCCAATCAATCTGAAGATGTAGCATTGTAAGAATTAAGAGCCATGATAACTTTGACAACCACAGGCAGTGCTGTTCATGCCCTGGTTTGAAGCTCCAGTTGTATCTACAACTGGTGACTTAGCCTTGTGATAGCCTTCTTGGTGAACAGCCTAGCACATTGCTCCTCAGTGAAATTGAGGTTTGAGAAGTGCTCGCTGAAGACTCACTGTGGGCAGTACCCTCATCTCCCAACTTCTCCTGCCTTCTTTGCGGCTCCCCCTCGACCTCTAGCCTCAATGGAAGACCTACCTGACCACCCATAACTGCAATAAAGCTGTTTAACAGGCAGTCAAAAACAGTCCGCCACCAGCAAAAGATTGTAAGTAGAAGTCAGAAATCAGTTGTAGAATGCAGAAAATAGGCAAAATAAACACCCAGAAGTTAACCATGTGCCTAAGAGGCAAACCAACATTGATCTGCACTAAATTTAGTATTCCATCAACACAATGACCTAAATAACTGTATAAATAAATAAATAAGCTGTTCAAATGCCTGAAGTTTCTGTTGCCCAAACAATTCTTGTAGATAAATAGTTTTTGATTGACTGCCAAAGCAATTTTGGATGCGGTACTTCTTTTATGTTGTTGCAGGCCTTTCTATCCTGCAGCAGTGTGTTGGGTCCTACTCCTAAAATGGTAGCTCCTAATGAGAGCCATTTTGGGGGTGATCAATAAAAGATAATCACAAATAAACCCAGAAGGAATTTGTTACGTATGTGAACTTTATAATAGTATAAGACTTGCCACTGGGGGCGCACCTGTTGGAGGCCCAAGAGTCACCTGCACACCTCGTGCAAGCAAGTATAAAAGGTTCTCTGCCATGCTGCTTCTTCACTCTGGAGTTTGATTAAAGAGACTAAGGTCACATCAGTTTGAGCTTACAGCGTACAGTCTTGTGGAGTTATTCTGAACGTAACAATTGGCGGCGAGTAACAGATCTCGAACTTTCACGCGGTTATGGCTGCCATTGGTATTCTTGAGAGATTTGTTGAGGGTGATGATTGGGAAGCCTTTGTTGAGCATCTTGACCAGTACTTCGTGGCCAACGAGCTTGACATGGACAGTAGCACGGTCAAGCGCTGGGCGATTCTCCTCACCGTTTGTGGGTCCACGATAATATGGCCTCATCAAAAATCTGCTAGCACCGACGAAACCAACAGACAACACATATGCAGAGTTGTGTACGTTGGTTCAGGAACACCTCAAGCCGAAGGAGAGCATTGTAATGGCCAGGTATCGCTTTTATACACACCATCGCTCCGAGGGTCAGGACGTGGGGAGCTATGTTGCCAACCTAAGACGCCTTGTGCGACCGTGCGAATTTGCTGGATTTTTAGGGGAAATGTTGCGGGACTTTTTCGTGCTTTGAATCGGCCACGAGGTCATTCTTCGCAAACTGTCTGCCGAATCCCTAGATCTGAGCAAGGCTATCACGATAGCCCAGGCTTTCATGTCCACGAACGATAACACTAAGCAGATATCTTTGCAGCATCGAAGCTCACTGGCAAGTACTGTGCATAAAATAACGCCTTCAGCAGGCAGAACTGTACATGGCAGGGCCTACACGCCTGCGGAGGCCAGACCTAGGATGGCTCAGAGTCCGCTGTGGAGCGTGAATGCGAATCCATTTAACACCATGTTGGCGCTGCGGAGGTAATCATCGAGCCCATCAATGTCAATTCAAGCACTATGTGTGCAAAGGCTGTGGAACAATGGGGCACCTCCAGCGAACATGCAAATGTGCTGCGACTCACCACGTGGCACAGTCGGTTGAAGATGACCGATCCAGCGCGGATCACGCTGAACGAGTAAAAGAGGCAACTTAACCTGAGGCTGAAGAGGAAGTGTATGGGGTACACATCTTCACCACCAAAAGCCCTCCGATAATGTTGAAAGTCAAATTAATCTGTATTCCAGTTTCCATGGAATTGGACACGGGGGGCGAATCAGTCAATTATGAGCCAGAAGGCTTTTGAGAAACTGTGGAGCAACAAGGCACAAAGGCCAAAACTAAGCCCGATTCATACAAAGCTGCGCACTTACACCAAAGAGCTCATACCAATCATTGGCAGTGCGGCAGTGAAGGTATCGTATGATGGAGCTGTGCATGATTTATCACTATGGATTGTACCAGGCAATGGCCCAACGCTGTTCGGCAGAAGCTGGCTAGGAAAGATCCGATGGAACTGGGATGACATCAAAGCGCTGTCTTCGGTGGATGACGCTTCATGCGCTCAAGTGTTAAACAAATTTCCGTTGCTATTTAAGCCAGGCATCAGCAACTTCACAGGCGCCAAAGTGCAGATCCATCTCGTCCCTGATGCACGACCCGTTCATCACACGGCCCGAGCGGTTCCATATATGATGCGGGAGAAAGTCGAGATCGAACTGGACAGACTTCAACGAGAGGGAATTATATTGCCAGTCGAGTTCAACGAGTGGGCCAGTCCAATTGTCCCGGTGTTGAAAAGCGATGGCACGGTTAGAATCTGCAGAGACTGCGAAGTAACAATCAACCTAGTCTCATTACAGGACCAGTACCCACTACCCAAAGCGGAGGACCTGTTCGCAACGTTAGCAGGAGGGAAATCGTTCACCAAGCTGGATCTAACCTCTGCTTACATGACACAGGAGCTGGCTGAATCTTCGAAAAGATTGACATGCATCAACACACACAAAGGACTGTTCATATACCACAGGTGCCCTTTTGGGATTCGCTCGGCTGCTGCCATCTTCCAGAGGAACATGGAGAGTCTGCTGAAATTGGTTCTGTGCACCATTGTATTTCAAGACGACATCCTGATCACTGGTCGTGACAGCACCGAACACTTGCACAACCTGGAAGAGATTCTAAAGTGACTGGACAGAGTGGGACTCAGGCTGAAACGCTCCAAGTGTGTTTTCCTGGTGCCAGAGGTCGAATTTTTGGGGAGAAATATTGCGGCAAACGGCATCTGACCCACAGACTCAAAGACAGAGGCCATAAAGAATGCACCCAGATCACAGAATCTGACTGAGCTGCGTTCGTTCCTGGGACTCCTCAACTATTTTGGTAACTTTCTACCGGGGTTGAGCACTTTGCTGGAACCTTTGTATTTATTGCTACGTAAGGGTGATGACTGGGTTTGGGGTAAATCTCAAGAGACAACCTTCGATAAGGCTAGAAACCTACTATGTTGTAAAAAGTTATTTGTATTTTATGACCCGTGTACACACTTAGTACCAGCTTGTGATGCATCTTTTTACAGGGTCAATTGTGTGTTACAGCAAGCCAATGAGTCAGGCAAACTGCAACCGGTTGCATATGCGTCCAGAAGTTTATCTAAGGCTGAAAGAGCCAACAGTATGGTTGAGAAAGAGGCGTTAGCATGCATATACGGGGTTAAGAAAATGCACCAATACCTATTTGGACTCCGGTTCGAGCTCGAAAACGACCACAAGCAGCTCATTTCGCTGTTTTCAGAAAGCAAAAGTATTAACACCAATGCTTCGTCCCGCATCCAAAGATGGGCACTAATGTTACCTGCATATGACTATGTAATCCGCCACAGACCAGGCAATGAGATCTGTGCTGATGCCCTCAGTCGGCTACCATTGCTCACCACCGGGGTGGAAATGGCGCAACCCGCAGCCTTGCTTCTTGTAATGGATGTTTTTGAAAGCAAGGGGTCACCCGTCACAGCTCACCAGATCAGGACCTGGACCAGCCAGGACCCTGTGCTATCACTAGTAAAAAACTGTGTCCTTAATGGGAGCTGGTCGGCTGTTCCCAGGAAAATGCAAGACGAAATTAAGCCGTTTTACCGACGCAAGGATGAAATGTCCATCCAATCGGATTGTCTTCTATGGGGGAATCACGTGGTTTTGCCAAAAAAAAGGCAGGGAAAAGTTTATACGCAACCTACACAGTACCCACACAAGCATAGTCATGATGAAGGCTATTGCCAGGTTACACATTTGGTGGCCCGGCATTGACTCAGATTTGCAGTCATGTGTACACCAATGTAACATTTGCTCACAGTTGAGCAATGCACCAAGGGAGGCCCCACTGAGTCTGTGGTCATGGCCCTTCAAACCGTGGTCCAGGGTCCACGTAGATTTTGCGGGCCCCCTTCTAGGAAAGATGTTCCTAGTAGCAATGGATGTTTACTCGAAATGGATTTGAATGTGTAATAATGTCATCATGTACATCCACTGCTACCACTGAAAGCCTCCGGACCATGTTCGCCACCCATGGTTTGCCCGACGTCCTTGTTCGTGACAATGGACCATGTTTCATCAGCTCGGAATTCAACGAGTTCATGACCCGCAATTGCATTAAGCATGTCAGGTCTGCCCCGTTCAAGCCCACATCCAACAGTCAAGCGGAGCGGGCAGTCCAAATTATCAAGCAGAGCTTGAAACGCATGACGGACGGTTCCCTGCAGACCCGGTTATCTCGGGTTCTGCTCAGCTACCGCACACGACCCCACTCGCTTACCGGGGTTCCCCCGGCAGAATTGTTAATGAAGAGAGCACTCAAAACCAGGCTCTCCTTAGATCACCTGGATCTCAATGATTATGTAGAAACCCGGCATCACTGGCATAACATGTACCACGATCGCACGGTTGTGTGGCTGTCTTAATTTGAGCGTTATCACCACTGAGAAATTCAGCATGCAGGTAAGGGTCTCTAATGAGCCAGCTGCTCCCTGGCCTTTTTAAAGGCCAAGGTTTGCAGCAAGGCCCTGAGGGGGAAAGGAGTTTGGAAGGATGGCTGGTGTAAGATGTACAAAGAGAACCAACAGGTTAATTACTATGGAGCCGGAGACACTGATGGACGGTGTGGAGGACAGTCGAAGACATTGAGGTTAATGACCCTGTATTTGTTCTTAATTACGCTCATGGTCCCAAATGGTTTGCTGGCACTGTTTTAGCCAAGGAGGGGAATAGAGTGTTTGGTGTCAAACTTCTGAATGGACAAATGTGCAGAAAGCATTTGGATCAGACCAAACTGCGATTCACTGACAACCAAGAACAGTTTCAAGAGGACATTATCATCATTGATCCACCAACACACACCCAACCAGCAATCGACCTCGCTGTCAATCACAAGGATGAACCCACCATGCCCAACAGTCCGAAATGATCAGCTGCGCTGCAGTGCAGCAACAATCCAACCAACTCACCCATGCCAGAACGTCAACTCAGACGATCAACCCGGGAACGTAGAGCTCTGGATCGCCTCAATTTGTAAATAACTTGTATCGAAGACACAGAGAGCCACAGAACAACTCAGATTATCGTGGAGAAAACCACTGGAGTGCTGAAGCAGCGTTTTAGATGCCTGGACCACTCGGGAGGCGAGCTCCAATACCACCCTGAGCAGGTAGCTCAATTCGTGGTGGTGTGCTCCATGCTACACAACTTGACTATCAGGAGGGACAAGAATTGCTTGAAGAGGCAGTCCAGCTGGTTGTCGACCACCAGCAAATTATACTGACAGTCCACCTCACCAGAAAGAGGAAGAGGAGGTCGAGGAGGCGGATGCTGACATCGGCCCAGACAATCAGACTGATGCTGAAGCCATGCCCCCACCTCCTGTAGACCGCATGAAAGGGCCCGTGGTGGCATGATAGCTGCAAGAACCTTACGTCAGGAGCTCATCAATGATTGCTTTGCCTGAAAGAACGTTGCTGTTATTTACAAGGCTGACATACTGCTGGGTGTGCAAGTCATACATCAATGGTGGGCATCGCCTTGATGACAGTTAAAGTTTAAGTTGATTGAAGTTAAGTGTGATTATACCCTTTGAGGTTAAGGAATTACCAACATATAATGGTGCAGCTATCTGAGCCAATGTGCTGCAAGGTTTTGTTAAATAAAAAACATTTAAATTGAACATTAGTCTGAAATCATCAATATGTATGTACAAACCAACCCTTCCCCCCCCCCCGCCCCCAGCTTCTCCTCTCCACATCTACCCCTTCCCCTTTCCCTCCTGACTCCAAGCCACCTGGCCGAGGAGCGATGTTTCATTGGGCGGGGGTGGGGTAGGGTGGGGGAATGACGGCCGAGCGCTGCTTGGACAGATACGGGAGAGGACGCTCCCAAGGTGGGAGCGTGCTCTGAGCCATAAGCAAGATGTTGCTGCTGTCTCTCATGTGTGGTTGGCAATGGGGGTGCATCACCTTGGGCCGCAGTGCGACGCTCCGGGTCTGCCACCAGTGTTCCTGGCTACCAGCTCCAGGTCCTCCAAATCCCCTTCCATTTTATATGTTATTTGTTGGACAAAAACTTGGTGTCAACTATGTTCTTGGTGCTTAGTGGGCTTTTTGCTGCTGGTGAATCTCCGTCGTTCCTCCCACAACAGCCAAACAAGCACACACCACAGCCACACACACCTTCAGTCCCTCTGAGCTTCCTCTCTCTCTGTCTCCTCTTCTGCACATGTCATGATGACACTTGACCTCCTGAATCGCGGGAATCGAGCGATGCCATGCCGTTGCTAAGGACGGCCGTACTTTACGACAGAAGGTCAGAAGAATTTAACGCTACCGCCCATTTGATATCACTCGCAGTAATGCCCATTTTCAAAAATGGAAATTAGGTGTTTTGAGAATGGGCGAGAAGCTGGTGATCTGAAAACCCTTTTTTAACGCTCACATGGGCGATAAGCTCAAAAGTGGAGGTTTTAGCCCTTTGTATATCAGCACTCACTGACAAGAAATCTATGTGCCAACACCAACTGAAATTAAAAATTATTTCAAAACAGACCAGGCTCAAAAGAACTGTCGAAAGCCGATTTCAAATCATGATGTGTACACTAGAGCAGAGCCTCACCAAAAGTTGGTAAATACAGCATAGGACTTGATTTAAATAATTCAGCAATGTAAATGTGAGTTTGGTTTGCCTGTAGCACATGATCTCATAAAATTGGCCCTCTAGTGTTCAATGAGTACCACAATTAACAAATTGTGACTTTATGGGCTAGAACCTCCACTTTTGAGCTTATCGCTCAAAAATGGGCGTTATTTCCGGCGTGGGCGGTAAAAAAGGGTTTTCAAATCGCCGGCTTCTTGCCCATTCTCAAAATACCTAGTTTACATTTTTGAAAATGGACGTTACCGTGAGCGATATCAAATGGGCGTTGGGGTTAAATTTTTTTGACCTTTTGCCATAAAGTGTGGCTGTCCTTAGCAGCTGCATGGCAACGCTCCATTCCCGTGATTCAGGAGGTCAAGGGTCATCATGACATGCACAGAATAGGATATAGAGAAAGAGGGAGCTCAGAGGGACTGAAGGCGTGGCTGGGTATGGTGTGGCTACTTTGGGAGGAAGGAGGGAGACTTTAGAGCTTCACAGCAAGTAGGCAAACAAAAAGTAGCTGTTAACAGCCACATATTTGACTGAATTCACCCTATAATGGAGGGAGAGGAGAAGGCATCACAGCATGATGTGGAAACTGACGCTGGAGAGAGCAGTGAGGTGGGAGAGGAGCACATTGGAGGCCGCAAAAGAGCCAGGAGGTTCTCGGGCGAAGCAAATGCCTCCCTCCTGCAGTGCAGCAATGACCCGACCAACTCACCCATGCCAGAAATTCAACTCAGGCGATCAACCCGGGAACGTAGAGCTCCGGATCGCCTCAACTTGTAAATAACTTGTATCTAAGATTTTGGGAGGCGGGGGGTGGAGTGATGTTATGTATGTAAACTTTATAATAGTGTAAGACTTGCCAGCAGGGGGCACACCTGTTGGAGACCCAAGGGTCACCTGTGCAAGCAAGTATAAAAGGTTGTCTGCCATGCTGCTTCTTCACTCTGGAGTTTGATTAAAGAGACTGTGGTCACATCAGTTTGGGCTTACTGCGTACAGTCTTGTGGAGTTATTCGGAACGTAAAAGAATTCAGAGAAATTTCCTTACCCAGAAAGTAGTTAGAATGTGGAGCTTGCTACCATATGGAGTGACATAAAACTGCTGCAACAACTATATATATGGCTAAAATTAATCGGGAATCAAACAGAAGAAAACACAACAAATGACCTTAGAGACAAAAAAACATTTTGAGGACCAATAGGTAGACTAATGTACTAGCAATTGGTCTTGTGTAAGAAATGCATTTATATAGCTCCTTTTATGACCTCAGGATGTTCCAAAGCCCTTTACAGCCAATTAATTACTTTTGAAGTGTAGTCACTGTTGTAATGCAGGCAAACGTGGTAGCCAATTTGCACACTCCAAGGTCCCACAAATAGCAATGAAATAAATGACTGGATAATCTATTTTAGTGGAGCGACTTGAGTGATGAATTTTTCCCCATGACAGAGAGAAAATTCCCCTACTCTTTGATGAGTGATATGGGATCTTTTCCATCCACCTGAGAGGGCAGACATGGCCGCAGTTTAACATCTGATCCGAAAGACGGAACCGCTGACAGTGCACTGCTTCTTCAGTACTTTATGGAAGTCTGTGGAGTGTGGCTTGAACCCACAACCTTCTAACTTAGAGACAAGACTGCTATCACTGAGCCAAGGTTGACACTTTGAGGGAAGGGATTTTCAACTGTTGGTTGCCCATTACCACTGGAAAAACATGCTTGTGATTGCAAAGAAATGACTGAGCATTGATAGGAGGCCTTGGTAAAGTGTCTGGTACATATTAATTGCCTCATTCATCTCTTCATTTACATTGTGTCAATATGGATGGTGCAGAGGTGAGTCAAGCTTCCAGATTATTTTAGGATCTGCGTATGTACTCTTGCCTTCACTTACCTTGACTAACCTGATGAGGTCATTAAAATGTTTCTGACACTATACTGCTGTTTGCGGGTGGCACTGTCTGCCTATGCCACCTCCCTCCATACTTCCTGCAGCAGTCACTTATACGGCTTTCTGCTTTGGGTTCCAAATAACGTTTCCCTCCATTTCCTTATCTTATGGCAGCTTCTGAGAATCTTGGGGCCTTCACCGCTGCCTCCACACTGCCCCTCCCCGCACCCCCCCCCCCCCGCACCAACCCATCCCCCATGCTAGTCCACCTTCTGCCATTCTTCTCTCACTGTGCTCTTGCTCTGTTTCTGCCTCCTTAATATTTAGGTTGACTTCTAGCCCTTTAAGCTGCAGTGTAACCGGGTCTCCACGAACATAGCCAGTGGAGGCATGATCTGTGAAGATGGGTCCTTCGGTATTAAACATACTATCTGAGGTGTTGTTGAATTGAAAGATCTTGTCCCCTTGTGAATTTGCTCGTTTTCTCCAATTCAGGCAGCTCTATGGGCACAGCCGAAGGGATTGTTATCCTTTCAAATTTGTTAGCTGCAACTTGCATTACCAACACCTCAGAGAAGTGCTGCCAAGCAAAGAGTTGGAAATACACAGGGGAAAATTGCAAACAAGATCTTTTGGGCTAGAACTTCCACTTTTTTTGCCTGCTTCATGCCCACTTTACCGCTGAAATTATGTATAACGCCCATATATCGCCCATTTTGGCACAAATTGGAAACTGGCGGGCACTTATCGGAAACTTATTGCCGAGCGTACTTTCCCCATGTGCTTAACGCCGAGAAAAAATATTAAGGCCTGCCCACTTTTTGGGGGCGGAATCAGCAGAATGGGTGAATACAACTCCCATAATATCGCCCAGCATTACTTTCTGCACGGAATTAACACCGAGATTCAATATTAACGCCCGGCAAGTGTTTTTTGTCGCAAAGAGCATATTTACCCAAACCAGCGGCCATGGAGATCACCCATCGTCAATTCCACCACCTCGCACACATTTCACCCACAATATCACTCGCTCAAAAAACTGCACACAAAAAGTGGAACTAACCGGAACGAATCACAGCGTTAAGGACGCCATGTTGTAGATCACATGCCGCGTCCTTTAAAAGGCTGCTGTGCTTCAACCTCGATGGAGTTTGGATGTACTCTGCAGGTCGTTGGAGTTGATGTGAACATCTCTAAAAACATCTTGACCACACTGTGAGCAGTTGGAATTGAAGAGATGTGTTCGACGGGACATTCCTAGTTTGTGAGCAATCGGTGGAAAACAGAGAGCTACTGCAATGGGGCCTGTCCTTCCTCAGCCTCTCTTGGTGACGTACATGCAGACTCGACATTGCCGAAGGAATGCTGCACTGCATTATGTGCCCAATGTACGAAGTGACAGACAGATGAGAAGGACCAGACATTACACTCACCCGCAAGTACAAGGAGAAGCATTCTTACCTCGACTTGCCCGACACCATCTGCCTTCGGAGACTATGCTTCCACAAAGAGGTTATAACGGAGGAATGCCAGCTGATAAGGGCAGAGCTGCAGCTTGCCAGCACCATCAGAACTGCACTGTCCATCGAGGTCAAAGTCATCGCGGCACTGTCGTTCTACGCCTCGGGTTCTTTTCAGGCCACAGCTGACGACATTTGCGGATTTTCTCAGCATACCACACATCGCTGCATTAGACAGGTCACTGAAGCCTTGTACGCACACAGGAGGGACTTGATCATCTTCCCTATGACCAAGGAGGCACAGAGTGAGAGAGCGCAAGGATTCTCCAGAATTGCAAACTTCCTCAAGGTGCAGGGAGCAATACACTGTATGCACATCACGATGCGGGCACCTTTTCAGGATGCTGAGGTTTTCAGAAACTGCAAGGGATTCCACTCCCTGAATGCCCAGCTGGTTGTCGACCACCAGCAAATTATATTGGCAGTGAATGCTCAATGCTCAATTTCTCGACAGCATCCATGATGCACACATCCTGCGTGAGAGCACTGTATCTGACTTGTTTAACAATGAGCCACAAGATCAATGCTGGATGCTTGGGGACAAAGGATATGGCCTTGCCACCTGGCTGATGACCCCCCTGCGTGACACCCACACCGAGGCAGAGAGGCGATACAACGAGAGCCACGTAACAACTCGCAATATCGCGGAGAAAACCACTGGAATGCTGAAGCAGTGTTTTAGATGCCTGGACCACTCAGGAGGCGAGCTCCAATACCACCCTGAGCAGGTAGCTCAATTCGTGGTGGTGTGCTCCATGCTACACAACTTGGCTATCAGGAGGGACAAGAATTGCCTGAAGAGGCAGTCCAGCTGGTTGTCGACCACCAGCAAATTATACTGACAGTCCACCTCACCAGAAAGAGGAAGAGGAGGACGCTGACATCGGCCCAGACAATCAGGCTGATGCTGAAGCCATGCCCCCACGCCCCTGTAGACCATATGAAAGGGCCCGTGGTGGCATGATAGCTGCAAGAACCTTACGTCAGGAGCTCATCAATGATTGCTTTGCCTGAAAGAATGTTGCTGTTATTTACAAGGCAACATACTGCTGGGTGTGCAAGTCATACATCAATGGTGGGCACCGCCTTGATGACAGTTAAAGTTTAAGTTGATTGAAGTTAAGTGTGATTATACCCTTTGAGGTTAAGGAATTACCAACATATAATGGTGCAGCTATCTGAGCCAATGTGCTGCAAGGTTTTGTTAAATAAAAAACATTTAAATTGAACATTAGTCTGAAATCATCAATATGTATGTACAAACCAACCCCCCCCCCCCCCCCCCCCACCCCATCCCCCGCTTCTCCTCTCCACCTCTACCTCTTCTCCTTTCCCTCCTGACTCCAAGCCGCCTGGCCGAGGAGCGATGTTTCATTGGGCGGGGGGGGGGGGGGGTGTAGGGTGGGGGAATGACGGCCGAGCGCTGCTTGGACAGATACAGGAGAGGATGCTCCCGAGATGGAAGCGTGCTCTGAGCCATAAGCAAGATGTTGCTGTTGTCTCTCATGTGTGGTTGGCAATGGGGTGCATCACCTTGGGCCGCAGTGCGGCGCTCCGGGACCACTGGGAGCCCTCTGCCACCAGTGTTCCTGACTACCAGCTCCAGGTCCTCCAAAATCCCTTCCATTTTATATGTTATTTATTGGACAAAAACTTGGTGTCAACTATGTTCTTGGTGCTTAGTGGGCTTTTTGCTGCTGGTGAATCTCCGTCGTTCCTCCCACAACAGCCAAACAAGCACATACCACAGCCACACACACCTTCAGTCCTTCTGAGCTTCCTCTCTCTCTGTCTCCTCTTCTGCACATGTCATGATGACACTTGACCTCCTGAATCGCGGGAATCGAGCGATGCCATGCCATTGATAAGGACGGCCGTACTTTACGGCAGAAGGTCAGAAAAATTTAATGCTACCGCCCATTTGATATCACTCGCAGTAATGTCCATTTTCAAAAATGTAAACCAGGTGTTTTGAGAATGGGCGAGAAGCTGGTGATCTGAAAACCCTTTTTTAACGCTCACACTGGAAATAGCGCCCATTTTTGGGCGATAAGCTCAAAAGTGGAGGTTTTAGCCCTTTGTATATCAGCACTCACTGACAAGAAATCTATGTGCCAACACCAACTGAAATTAAAAATTATTTCAAAACAGACCAGGCTCAAAAGAACTGTCGAAAGCCGATTTCAAATCATGATGTGTACACTAGAGCAGAGCCTCACCAAAAGTTGGTAAATACAGCATAGGACTTGATTTAAATAATTCAGCAATGTAAATGTGAGTTTGGTTTGCCTGTAGCACATGCTCTCATAAAATTGGCCCTCTAGTGTTCAATGAGTACCTCAATAAACAAATTGTGACTTTATGGGCTAGAACCTCCACTTTTGAGCTTATCGCTCAAAAATGGGCGTTATTTCCGGCGTGGGCGGTAAAAAAGGGTTTTCAAATCGCCGGCTTCTTGCCCATTCTCAAAACACCTAGTTTACATTTTTGAAAATGGGCGTTACCGTGAGCGATATCAAATGGGCGTTGGGGTTAAATTTTTTTGAGCTTTTGCCATAAAGTGTGGCTATCCTTAGCAGCTGCATGGCAACACTCCATTCCCGCGATTCAGGAGGTCAAGGGTCATCATGACATGTGCAGAAGAGGAGATAGAAAAAGAGGGAACTCAGAGGGACTGAAGGCGTGGCTGGGTGTGGTGTGGCTACTTTGGGAGGAAGGAGGGAGACTTTAGAGCTTCACACCAAGTAGGCAAACAA
The DNA here is from genome assembly GCF_044704955.1 of Pristiophorus japonicus. NCBI lineage: Eukaryota > Metazoa > Chordata > Chondrichthyes > Pristiophoridae > Pristiophorus > Pristiophorus japonicus. The sequence goes on along the minus strand of NC_091982.1, from coordinate 198,016,587 downwards.
AAAGTAGCTGTTAACAGCCACATATTTGACTGAATTTGCCCTATAATGGAGGGAGAGGAGAAGGCATCACAGCACGATGTGGAGACTGATGCTGGAGAGAGCAGTGAGGTGGGAGAGGAGCACATTGGAGGCCGCAAAAGAGCCAGGAGGTTCTCGGACGAAGCAAATGCCTCCCTCCTGCAGGAGGACGAGTCACGCTGAGGCGATTTGACCCAGGGAGGGCGTGGGAAGCCCACCCCAAAGGCCTACCAGAGGATATGGACCGAGATAACAGAGGTGATCTCGTCAGCAAGCAACGAGGTGCGTGAGGGCAAGCAATGCCGCAAACAATGGAACGACCTTGTGGTATCCGTAAAAGTAAGTATTACATTGATTTACATGCACTTATATATTTATATAATTTGATTTGTAACAGTCATGAGTGACTATCAGCAGATGTGAGGTCTTGCACTTTTACCGGGAATGTTTTACTCAAAGCCTGCAGTCACGGTGTACGTCTTTAGATAAAGAATGATAATAATCATAATGCTCATCATGATTACATCTGTCGGTTATGTGTTGTATCACTGTCTGTGACAGTACCTAACAATGATATCACGCTATAATTTCATGCCATGTCGTCCTGTCACCTTTTACAAAAGAAGCTATCGACGATGAGGTCCATACAGAGGCGAACAGGTGGGGGCAACATCACTGACATGGAGGAGCGAGTGCTAGCACTCGTGGGTAAGCACCCCCAGACAGCCATGGATGCATCTGCAGACCCTGAAGTGATGCCACATGAGTAAAGCTTACACCGTTGCGTGTTGTAAAGTCAATAGATGCCATACCAACTCATATCCGACCAATCATATATGATAGATGATTTCTAAAATTGTCATAGAAATAATGCTGGCCTAATGAAAATAATTGGAATCCACAATATGTTGATGGTCATGAAATGTGATGTTTGTGATGATTTTGAGAGTGGTGGTGCTTTGGGTCGTGCATATGCTGTGGGTAGCGCTGGACTCACCTTGTCACCCTAGCACCCCATTCTCCTCTAACAACCTCATTTGTGACTTACAACTTAGCCAGCAGCACAGCCCCAGGCAAGGCCACAGAGGCCAGAAGGTGGGGGCGCGGGGCAGGAGTTGGCGGACAATCCTACGACATCTGGTGCTGACGAGCTCCGATTGTCGCCCATCAATCTGCTGGGTCTGTTCTCGACGGATAAGAGCGCGGACTTCGAAGAACCTGATTCACCACGTTCCAGAACCCATTCCACCCCAAGGCTATCTATTGGTCCTCCGGTCAGTCCCGCCTTCACTCTGGAGGTGTCGGCTCCAAGCACCTCTCCACGGGGCACCCCATTTGTCCCCAGGACGGCAGCGACCCCGCGGAGGCCTCATGGACATGGCAGGTCTGTTCCACGAGCACGACATGACAGCGGAGAGATGGTTCAGTTGTCCAGGAGGACTGTAGACATTGGTAACCAGCTACATTTCATGCATGGCAGAGTCCCTGGATGTGATAGCCAAGAACACTGCTGCCACAGGCCTCCCAGTGGTCCCGGAGCACGGCACTCCACCCCTAGGTTCCGCTCCACCACTGCGAACGACAGATGTGAGCAAGAACCAAGATCCTGCTCCTGCATCAGAGAATATTGCCCCCTCGGCACCCCCCGCTCCCGTACCCATCCAACCTCCACCTCTGCCTTCATCGCCCCCAATGAGGCACCGCCTGAGGAGCTCCTCGGCCAGGCGCTGTGAAGCGAGGAGAGGAAGGGATAGAGGTGGGGAGAAGAAAGAGAGGGGGCAAGGAAAGTGAGGTGCATGTGCGCAGGTGATGGCTGTGTTATATCTCCATCTGGTCTATGCAATTTGTTGCAATGTATGGGGGCTGGGGACCATGCCCCTGCTTTGCCTTTGTATTCTGTGTTGGTGTACATGTTGAACATGTGATTTATGTCAATGGTGGGAAAAGTGGGATGTGGGTGGGGGTTGGGTGTTATTGGCTGCGTTATTTATGATTTCCGACCAATGTTGGTATTAAACTTTTGTTATTGAACATAACCTTGTTGTGCATTGTCTCAGATAACTGGACCATTAAGAGACTGGTGATTCCATACCATGAAAGGGTTAAATACAACTTTACATCAATCAACGTAAACTTTAACTGGCACCAAGGTGATGGACACCATTGGTGTCTGAGCTGCACACACACAGCAGTGTGTCAGCGTTGTCACTCACATCAGCGCTCTTTCAGGCAAATCCTTCCAATATCAGCTCCTCACGTAAGAGTGTGATTTAACAAATGCCAGCCACACCCCTGGCGTCCATCCTAGTTAATTCCACTTTTTGTGGGCGGTTTTGTGAACGGGCGATATTGTGGCCGATATGTGTGTGAGGTGGTGAAATTGACGGTGGGCGATCTCCATGGCTGCTAGTTTGGGTAAAAATGCTCTTTACGCCTAAAAACAGTTGGCAGGCGTTATTATTGAATCTCGCCGTTAAGTCCGTGAGGAAAGTAATGCTGAGTGATAATATGGCCGTTGAAATCGCCCATTCTGCTGATTCTGCCCCAAAAAGTGGGCGGGTGGTAATATTTTTTCTCGGCATTGAGCACATGGGGAAAATAACGCTCGCCGATAAGTCTCCTAAAAAAGCCCGTCAGTTTCCATTTTGTGCCAAAATGGGCGATATATGGGCGTTATACGTCATTTCAGCGGTAAAATGGGCATTAAGTGGGTGTTAAGCATGCAAAAAAAAGTGGAGGTTCTAGCTCCAGATCATTTCAGGAGACATCGGAAAATATGTTTTTTGTACCGTTTTACCATAATTTCCCATGTATTTCAAAAGGTTCAAAGACATTTAAAATGTAAAAGTTTATTATATTCAATATCTGCTTCCTAATCTTTAAGCTCTAACTCCACAAAGACTTATACCAATGCACTTTACTTGTTGATAGCTGGCCTCAGTTTTGGAGATTTGTTTTTTAATTCACTAGAGTACATTGGAATTTTAATTCACTGGATTCACAATGTGTTGCCCAAGAATTTTTGTCTACTCAGGAAATAATTTCCCGAAATATCTCTGATCTCTAAACTCTGAACTCTATACCACTCAAACCTAAACTTAGATACAAGGAAAAATACGTGGAATGATTTTTAGATTGTTGCATGCACTGCTGCATCAATTGCTATTCAATATTAAAAGTCATAATAATGCAGCATTCTCCACAAGGGGAACATGAACAATATGCAGAAAAAAATATATAAACTGAATATTAATCAGGAATCTTGGTGTGATCAAAATTGGGCATTGCAAGAGTTAATAACTTCTCATTTGTTTGTTCCTTCCTTCCCTAAACCTAACAATCTCTCTCTCCTTCTTGAAGATCCTCCTCAAAACCTACCTCTTTGACCAAGCTTTTAGTCACCCATCCTAATATCACCTTTGGCTCGGTGTCAATTTTTGTCTGATTACGCTCCTGGAAGCAGCTTGGGGCATTTTTCTACGTTAAAAGCAAGTCGTCAATAAATAGTAGTCGTTTGCATAGTTGAATGCAATAGATGCATCGTATGTACAGGGAGATACAGAGAAGGAGGGAAACTGATAGATACGGTAAAACACAAACAGTGAGTTGCATAGTGAGATGCACAAGGACACATAGAGCGATAGAGAATGAAATATATGTGAAGACATCGACAAAGAGAGGTACATACAGATAGTGAGACTTATAGGGAAATATACAGTAGGACATGTAGACATCCAATGGAACACACAGCAGGTCAGAGAGCGAGAGAGACAGTCAACCAAACAACAAGATGTCAAAGACAAGCAGTGCGACATTGAGTGATGAATGGTTGTTTTATTTTATGTATTTTTACGAATGTAAATTCATGCTTAGAAAATTCAGAGATCAGATTGCTGTGAAGAAATTATGTACCTCAGATACAACACATCTATAAGTTTGCCATTGGATTAGACTGAAATAATTTTCTATATGAATACTGCTGTACTGTTGGTGAATGGTGCCTCCTGCTGGTTTGCTGTAGTACTACACGGATTTCTCTTGCTAAAAATAGTTCAAATCAGAACATCAGAAATTACTTAAAATTAGAAAATACTGGCAAAATAACTCCATGTGTTGACAATGCAGGAAAATGTCTACCTAACAAGTGGTGTTGTATGGCCACAGAATTTCATATTTCTGGAGAATCAATGCTTCCTCTTTGGGGAAGTACACATTTTTCAAGTTGTCAAGCACTAATTATTCCACCGGATCAAAGAAATCAGAAAAATAATCACAGTATCCTGATCTGTGACTGAAAATTCCTACAAGAATATTGCTTAAATATAATAAGCATGCACATAAGTAGTTGTGTTGAAACAATCATTAGTCATGCTCTGTCTCACTGTCTGTTTCAACTTTCATGCAGAACACACATGATGTAACATCTGAAAGAATGAGTAGGAATGAATGAATGTGTCTGACCATTTACTAATTAGTTACTCAAATTCTCCAACAAAAATCCATTAAAAACAATTGAGTGGCATCCTTTGTAAATTCTAATCATGAATACTGACTTTATATTTTACAGACCACACATTTATCCAGATTCACCTATTTGAGATATATATTTGATGATGTGATCAAAGTAGCACAATATATTTTATTACACAACTAGTGGCATGAATGACACTTCTACTTTTATCAGAAGGTTGCAAGCAATATATAAGATCAGGTGAATAACTGATGGACTGTTCAAAGGAGTGCATTCTAGGGCTGATAATATGATGGTGGGTGCACCATGTTAGCAGATATGGAAACCTGAAGCCGGCCACAAATCCAATAGACTTAGCAAAGCCCAATGCAGACATAAAAGACACTGGGAGCCTGCACACAAAACTAATTACAGCCGTCAAAAAAAAATAATTGCATGACTCCCCATACAACTGAAATGCCTGAGAAATATCAAAATGCTCTTTACTGTATCTACAAATTTAACCAATAGTAAAGTTAAGAGTTGCCTTGCTTAACTTTGTAAATGTCTAAATATTATTATATAGGTTTTTTATTGAATATTTGATAAATAAAATGTTTTCATTACTTCTTTGTTCAGACCCTTTCCCATCAGTGCTGTAAGATTTATTGAAGCAAAGAAAGAAATTGTGGGCAATGCTATAAAATGGTTCAGACCTGCAGATTTCACTTTCTCAACATGCCCCTAACCTCTATCAGTGGACACGTCAGAAACAGATTGCCTTGTGCAAAGTAATTCATCAAAAGTGTCTGATGAAGTGTAATTCCATCTATGTAAAATTTGCTAATGTCCCTTTAAGTGTACTACTTAATAATATTCATTAATCAATGTAGCTAGTTTGTGATTATCAGAGACTACTTACAAACCTTCAAGTCCGTCTGTAATTGCAGCACTGTCATTATTGAGGAGTCCAAAACCTCTGTAATCACTGCACTTTCATAGGTAGCCAAAGATCGTTGGCAGGTTTGTACCTGACCATTTCTTTTACAAAGGGGAGGATCTTAGCACCAATTCAAATGCACCTTAATTGCTCACAGTGCTTAGAAAACAAGACACAATTATTATTGGAATTCATTCAGTTAATTTGCCCTTTAATTATTGGTTTAATTATTGATTTTCGGCTTGTCTGGTAATGCACAATTCCAGTGATTAAAGTCAAGAGAGTGTATTTTACAATCTGTGTAAAATGCTATGAAATATGATATTGGGAATATTGATACATGCAAATTGTACAGACCTTTCATAGTATAAAAAGTGACCTATCAGCAATAATACACAAAAGCCCATGAGAACTTAAGAGTGAGCAAAATAAAATAGATATTCTTCATTACTCTTTATATTGAACAGATATGGCGGACAACTGGTTTAGCCATTCTCCACCAGGTTTGGCTGGACCACATAAAGCATTAGCGGGTCCTGCTCTCAGCTGCCAAAATTGCTCAATATTCCAGAATCATTCCGGAATACAAAGATAAACCCCGGCTTCTATTCTCCATTGCTAACATCTTCTTAAACGGAGTGATTATGTGCATGCACATTTTTGTGTCCTTCTGCACATGCAGACCGTAGACTCTGCCCCCTTTTTTGCACATGTGTGGGGCGATATATGAGGAAGCTGGGACTGCGACCGAACCACGAACCATGTCATTGCTGCGCGAGCCTGGAGCTGGAACTACTTCAAGGGCTTTTGGGTTATCTAATGGACTTTTGCCTAGAATATCGCTGTGATTATCTGCATGAACAATTTCACAGCCTTCGATAGAGAGGAAATCGGAGGTGGGAGAGAGAGTGAGGCAGAGAGATAGACTGGGGGAAGAAAGAGAGGCTGGAGAGAGAGAGAGAGACTGGGGAGAGGGAGAGAGAGAGACTGGGGAGAGAGAGAGAGAGAGAGAGAGAGAGAGAGTGGGGGAGAGAGAAACTGGGGAGAGAGAGAGAGAGAGAGTGGGGGAGAGAGAAACTGGGGAGAGAGAGAGAGAGAGAGACAGGGGGAGAGAGAAACTAGGGAGAGAAAGAGAGAGAGAGAGACTGTGGAGAGAGAGAGAGAGATAGGGGAGAGAGAAACTGGGGAGAGGGAGAGAGAAACTGGGGAGAGAGAGAGAGCGAGAGACTGGGAAGAGAGAGAGAGAGAGAGAGACTGGGGAGAGAGAGAGAGAGAGAGACTGGGGGAGAGAGAGAGAGAGAGAGAGACTGGGGGAGAGAGAGAGAGAGAGAGAGAGAGAGAGAGAGAGACTAGGGAGAGAGGGAGAAAGTGGGGGAGAGAGAAACCGGGGAGAGAGAGAGAAACCAGGAAGAGAGAGAGAAACCGGGAAGAGAGAGAGAGAGAGACAGGTGGAGAGAGAAACTGGGAGAGAGAGAGAGAGAGAGAGAGAGAGAGAGAGAGACTGTGGAGAGAGAGAGAGAGAGAGAGAGAGAGACAGGGGGAGAGAGAAACTGGGGAGAGGGAGAGAGAAACTGGGGGGAGAGAGAGAGAGACTGGGGAGAGAGAGAGAGAGACTGGGGGAGAGAGAGAGAGAGTGGGGGAGAGAGAGAGAGTGGGGAGAGAGAGAGAGTGGGGAGAGAGAGAGAGAGAGACTGGGGAGAGAGAGAGAGAGACTGGGGGAGAGAGAGAGAGAGAGTGGGGGAGAGAGAGAGAGTGGGGAGAGAGAGAGAGTGGGGAGAGAGAGAGAGAAAGAGTGGGGGAGAGAGAATCTGGGGAGAGAGAGATAGAGAGACTGGGGAGAGAGAGAAAGACTGGGGAGAGAGAGAGAGAGAGGGAGAGACTGGGGAGAGAGAGAGACTAGGGAGAGAGTGGGGGAGAGAGAAACCGGGGAGAGAGAGAGAAACCGGGAAGAGAGAGAGAGAGAGAGAGAGAGAGAGACTGGGAAGAGAGAGAAAGAGAGGCAGAGAGAGAGTGACTGGGGGGTGAGAAAGAGCGGGGGAGAGAGAGAGACTGGGGGGGAGAGAGAGAGACTGGGGGGGAGAGAGAGTGTGTGGGCGGGGGGGGGGGAAGAGAGAGAGAGAGAGAGAGAGAGACAGAGAAAAACTGGGGGTGAGAGGGGCACAGAGAGATTGAGAGGAGGCAGAGAGAGAAAGGGGATAGGGGAGAGAGGATCGGAGGAGAGCAAGAGAGAGGGAACTCAGGGAGATGAGGTCAGGAATTCAGTGGTGGGGGGTGGGGTAAAGAGCATGAAGAGCACAGTGGGGATGGGGAAAGAACATGATCCAGGTCGAAAGGGGGGGGGTGTGTTGAGAGTGAGAACGTGATCCAGATGGTATGATGGATTATGTGCTTCCAACCCCACCACATTCTCCCTGTCCCCCCCGCTACACCTGGTTAATTTCATGGAAGCTCGGTGCATGTGTGGCAAGTGACATCATTGGAGTGGACGGAATCCGGAAGTCACGACATTGTCACTATTCACTTCATACCCAATGAACCTGTTAACAATCGTGACCCACACACAATACCCTATCTATGGTGCTGGGGGGGTGGGGGATAGTGTGTAAGGTCAGGAATTTGTTAGGGGGAGAAGGTCATGAATCCATCAGGGAGGACCTTGGGCATGGTGAGAAGGTTAGGAACTTGGGCAGGGAAGAAGGCCAGGAACTTGGGTCGGATGCGGGATGGCGGGATGGTCAGTCATTTGGGCGGGGGAGAATGTCAGAAATTTCGGGGGCGGGGGAGGTCAGAAATTTCGGGGGCGGGGGAGAAGGTCAGGCAATTGGGCGGTGGGGGGTGTGAGCAGGAATGTGTTTGGGGGCTGGGAGAAGGTCTTAACCCGTGAGGGTGAGCTCTGTCTGTTCCAAGTGAGCTCTGTTCAGTCAGAATGGCTTGAATTACACTTTGCAAAGTCACTGATTACATAGGCAGGGTGGTTCTAATTACACATTCCAGAGAAACTGGTGGGTGTGTCTTATCCTCCAAGTGTAATCAGGAATCAGGTCTTGTGATCACAGGGACTGTTGTGTATCTGTAAAGCATGCACTCCCATGTTCCGTCACCAGGGAGTGCATCCCCTGAAGTCCCAAGGGATCCCAGCATCCCTTGGGAACATTGCATATAAGCCAGCCACTAAGGCCTGTTCCTCACTCTGGAGTGTCTTAATAAAGACTGAGGTCACTGTTACTTTAACCTCCCTGTGTGCAGTCTCATCTGTGTTAGGAACACAATAACTGGCGACGAGTATATGAATCCAACGCAAAGATGCAGCAAACTGTGGGCATCCTGGAGAAGTTTTCGGAGGGTGAGGACTGGGAAGCCTATGTTGAAATGCTAGACCAGTACTTTGTAGCCAACGAGCTGGACGGAGAAGGAAGCGCTGCAAAAAGGAGAGCGGTCCTCCTCACGGTCTGTGGGGCACTGTCCTACAGCCTCATGAAGAATCTTCTGGCTCCGGTGAAACCCACAGATAAGCCGTATGAGGAGCTGTGTACAATGGTTCGGGAGCATCTTAACCCAAGGGAGAGCGTGCTCATGGCGAGGTACTGGTTCTACGTGTACCAGCGATCTGAAAGTCACAAGCTACGTCGCCAAGCTAAGGCGACTTGCAGGACAATGTGAGTTTGATGGCTACCTGGAGCAAATGCTCAGAGACTTTTTTGTAAATATAGAAACATAGAAAATAGGTGCAGGAGTAGGCCATTCGGCCCTTGTACTGGGCATTGGCTACGAGACCATCCTATGAAAACTTTTGACTGTCGAGACACCGACCCTCAGTAAGGCCAATGCGATAGCACAGGCGTTTATGTCCACCAGTGATAATGCCAAAACAAATCTCTCAGCACACAGAGCAGAAACCATGAGTCTACAACTGCCAGCAGGCCTCAGGTGACCTAGATGACTCAGAGTCCGCAACAAAGGATGAATGCAAGGCAATTCATACCTTGTTGGCATTGAGGAGGCTTCCATTCAGCCTATTCATGCAGCTTCAAAGGGTATGTTTGCAAGAGCTGTGGAACAATGGGGCACCTCCAACGAGCTTGCAGCTCTGCAAAACCTGCTAACCACCACGTGGCAGAGGAAGATCGGTCCATGGTGGATCAAAGCAATTTCGAGCCTCAGAGAGAGGAGGCAGATGCTGAAGTACACGGGGCGCGCACACTCTTTCGACAAAATGTCCACCTATAATGCCAAATGTAAAATTGAATGGCTTACCCGTAGCCATGGAACTGGACACTAGCGCGAGACAATCCATCATGAGTAAAAAGTTGTTTGAGAGACTATGGTGCAACAAGGCACTCAGACCAGCCCTGAGCCCCATCCACATAAAACTGAGAACGTACACCAAAGAGTTTATCACTAACCTGGGCAGAGCCATAGTCAAGGTCACCTATGAGGGCACGGTGCATGAACTGCCACTCTGGATTTTCCCGGGTGATGGCCCCACACTGCTTGGAAGGAGCTGGCTGGGCAAAATCCGCTGGAACTGGGATGACATCCAAGCGCTATCACATGTCGATGAGGCCTCATTTACCCAGGTTCGTCACAAATGTCCTTCCCTTTTTGAGCCAGGCATTGGAAACTTTTCCGGGGCGAAGGTGCCAATCCACCTGGTCCCAGAGGCACAACCCATTCACCACAAGGCGCGAGCGGTACCTCACATGATGAGGGAGAGAGTGGAAATTGAGCTGGATAGGCTGCAACGCGAGGGCATCATCTCCCCAGTGGAATTCAGGGAGTGGTCCAGCCCGATTGTTCCAGTACTCAAAAGTGATGACACAGTCAGGATTTGCGGTGATTATAAAGTAACTATTAATCATTTCTCGCTACAGGACCAATACCCGCTACCTAAGGCAGAGGACCTATTTGCTACGCTGGCAGGAGGCAAGACGTTCACCAAGCTTGACCTGACTTCGGCCTACATGACGCAGGAGCTGGAGTTGCCTTCAAAGGGCCTCACCTGCATCAACATGCACAAGGGACTGTTCATCTATAACAGATGCCCGTTTGGAATTCGGTCGGCTGCAGCAATCTTCCAGAGAAACATGGAGAGCCTACTCAAGTCGATACCATGCACAGTAGTTTTTCAGGACAACATATTGGTCACGGGTCGGGACACCATCGAGCACCTACAAAACCTGGAGGAGGTCCTCCAGCGACTGGATCGCATAGAGCTGCAGCTCAAGAGGTCGAAATGCGTCTTCATGGCAACAGAAGTGGAATTTTTGGGGAGAAAGATCGCGGCGGACGGCATTCGGCCCACAGACATCAAGACAGAGGCTATTAGGAATGCACCCAGGCCACAGAACGACACGGAGCTGCAGTCGTTCCTGGGACTCCTCAACTATTTTGGTAACTCCCTACCGGGGTTAAGCACCCTCTTAGAGTCCCTACATGTGTTATTGCGTAAAGGTGAGAACTGGATATGGGGCAAAAAAACAAGTAATTGCTTTTGAGAAAGCCAGAAACATTTTATGCTCCAACAAGCTGCTTGTATTGTATAACCCGTGTAAAAGACTCATGCTAGCATGTGATGCGTCGTCGTACGGAGTCGGGTGTGTATTACAAGCTAACATGCGGGGAAGTTGCAACCTGTCGCCTGTGCCTCCAGGAGCTTGTCTAAGGCTGAGAGGGCTTACAGCATGATTGAATAAGAGGCATTAGCGTGTGTGTTTTGGGTAAAGAAAATGCATCAGTACCTGTTTGGCCTCAAATTTGAGCTGGAAACCGATCACAAGCCCCTCGCATCCCTGTTCGCTGAAAACAAGGGGATAAATACTAATGTCTCAGCCCGCATACAAAGGTGGGCACTCGTGCTATCAGCGTATAACTATACCATCCACCACAGGCCAGGCACCGAGAACTGTGCGGATGCTCTCAGTCGGCTACCATTGCCCACCACGGGGGTGGAAATGGCGCAGCCTGCAAACTTGATGGTAGCGCAGCCCGCAGACTTGTTGATGGTCATGGAAGCGTTTGAAAATGATAAGTCACCTGTCACGGCCCGCCAGATTAGGACTTGGACCAACCAAGATCCTCTGCTGTCCCTAGTAAAAAAACTGTGTACTTCATGGGAGCTGGGCCAGCATCCCCGTTGAAATGCAAGAGCTAATCAAGCCGTTCCAGCAGCGAAAGGATGAGCTGTCCATTCAGGCAGACTGCCTGTTGTGGGGTAGCCACGTAGTGCTACCCAAGAAGGGCAGGGAGACGTTCATCTTGGATCTCCACAACACACACCCGAGTATAGTAATGATGAAAGCGATAGCCAGATTCCACGTGTGGTGGCCCGGTATCGATGCTTTTTCAAAATGGATTGAATGTGAAATAATGTCGGCAAGCACCGCCACCATTGAAAGCCTGAGGGCCATGTTTGCCACCATGGCCTGCCTGACATACTGGCCAGTGACAACGGGCCATGTTTCACCAGTGCCGAATTTAAAGAATTCATGACCCACAATGGGATCAAATATGTCACCTCGGCCCCGTTTAAACCAGCCTCCAATGGGCAGGCAGAGCGGGCAGTACAAACAATCAAACAGAGCCTCAAATGAGTCACAGAAGGCTCACTCCAAACCCACCTGTCCCGAGTACTGCTCAGCTACCGCACGAGACCTCACTCGCTCACAGGGATGCCTCCGGCTGAGCTACTCATGAAAAGGACACTTAAAACCAGACTCTCGCTGGTTCACCCCAACCTGCATGATCAGGTAGAGAGCAGGCGGCAGCAACAAAATGTAAATGATGGTCGCGCCACTGTGTCACGGGAAATTGATCTGAATGACCCTGTGTATGTGCTAAACTATAGACATGGTCCCAAGTGGATCGCGGGCACGGTGATAGCTAAAGAAGGGAGTAGGGTGTTTGTAGTCAAACTAGACAATGGACAAATTTGCAGAAAACACCTGGACCAAACGAGGCTGCGGTTCACAGACTGCCCTGAACATCCCACAGCAGACACCACCTTTTTCTAGCCCACAACACACACCCAAAGGATCAACGACACCACCCCGGACCAAGAAATCGAACCCACCATGCCCAGCAGCCCAGCAAGGCCAGGCTCACCCAGCAGCCCTGCAGGGCTAATAACACACCAGCCCAGCGAGGGCACAGCCAACACACCAGAACAGATATTTGTACCGAGGTGGTCCACCATGGAAAGAAAGGCTCCCGACCGCCTCACCTTGTAAATAGTTTTCAATTTGACTTTGGCAGGGGAGTGATGTTGTGTATCTTTAAAGCATGCACTTCCATGTTTTGCCATGAGTGCATCCCCTGAAGTCCCAAGGGATCCCAGCATCCCTTGGGAGCACTCTATATAAGCTGGCTCCTAAGGCCTGTTCCTCACACTGTTACTTTAACCTCTCTGTGTGCAGTCTCATCTGTGTTAGGAACATAATCGGGACTAATCAGAGCTTTAGGCGCTACAAATAAACGCGTCTCTTATTAAACCCCTCTCCCCAGTCTCCACCCTCACCTCTGACAATAAGTGTGAGGAGCTCGTGGACTTCTTTGTCTCTAAGATTGAAGCCATCCGTTCAGCCGCCTCTGCCTCTCCCTTCCTTCCCCAAGCACACCGGGCCAAACTTTAGTTGAGGATCATCGTTGCCTTGGCACTGACCTCACATCTTTCTTCAGTTTCTCTTTGATCTCCCTTAATGATCTCTCCACACTCATCTTGTCCATGAGATCCACTCCTTGATCTCTTGACCCTATTCGCAACAAACTGCTGAACACTCAACTTCCTTTTCTGGCTCTCATGTTAGCTGACATTGTTAACAGTTCTCTCTCTTCAAGTACTGTCTGGCCCCCTTTCCCTCAAATCTGCCGTAATCACTCCTCTCCTCAAAAAACCAAACCTTGACACCTCAGTCCTTGCAAACTATCGCCCCATCTCCAACCTCCCTTTCCTCTCCAAAGTCCTTGAATGTGTTGTCACCTCCCAAATCTGTGCCCATCTTTCCCGCAACTCCATGTTTGAATCCCTCCAATCTGGTTTCCACACCTGCCACAGTACCGAAACGGCTCTCATCAAGGTCACAAATGACATCCTTTGTGATTGTGACAAAGATAAACGATTCCTCCTCGTCCTTCTTGACTTGCCTGCAGCCTTTTGACACGGTTGACCACCATATCCTTCTCCAACGTCCAGCTGAGTGGGACTGGACTCGCCTGGTTCCATTCTTATCTATCTAATCTGAGCCAGAGAATCACCTGCAATGGCTTCTCTTCCCACTCCCACATCGTTACCTCTGGTGTCCCCCATGGATCTACCCTTGGCCCCCTCCTATTTCTCATCTACATGTTGCCCCTTGGCGACATCATCTGAAAACACAGCGTCCGTTTCCACATGCATGCTGATGACACCCAGCCTCTACCCCACTTCTCTCGACCCCTCCACGGTCTCTAAATTATCAGACTGCTTGTCCAACATCCAGTTCTGGATGAGCAGATATTTTCTCCAATTGAATATTGAGAAGACCGAAGTCATTGCTTTCGGTCCCCGCCACAAACTACATTCCCTAGCCACTGACTCCATCCCTTCCCCAACTTCTGTCTGAGGCTGAACCTCACTGTTCACAAACTTGGTTTCATATTTGACCCCAAAATGAGCTTTCGACCACATATCGGCAAAATACCTAAGACCGCCTATTTCCACCTCTGCGTCATTGTCCAAGCTCATCCGCTGCTGAAACCCTCATCCATGCCTTTGTTACCTCTAGACCTGACTATTCCAACACTCTCCTGACTGGCCTCCTACATTCTACCCAACGTAAACTTGAGGTGATCCAAAACTCGGCTGCCCGTGTCCTAACTCACACCAAGTCCCGTTCACCCATCACCACTGTGCTCACTGAGCTGCATTGGCTCCCGGTTAAGCAACACCTCGATTTCAAAATTACCATCCTCGTTTTCAAATCTCTCTGTTATGTATTGATGTGTGTATCGTCCTGGTACCTTAAATGTATAATAAGCACAATGGTACACCACAGAGGGCGCTGTGGTGGGAGACCTGAAAGTACCTGCAAGAGGCAGTATAAAAGGCTGACCACAACACCTGAGGTGCACTCTGGAGCTGTTCAATAAAGGAGCAAGGTCACAGCAGTTAGATCAACACCAGACCGTGTGGAGTCAGTGATTTGTGTGCTACATACATCACACCCTCCATGGCCTCGCCCCTCCCTATCTTCAGCCCCACAACCCTCCACGATATCTGCACTCCTCGAATTCTGCCCTCTTGAGCATCCCTGATTATAATCGCTCAACCATTGGTGGCCGTGCCTTCTGTTGCCTAGGCCCTAAGCTCTGGTATTCCCTGCCTAAACCTCTCCGCCTCTCTACCTCTCTTTCCTCCTTTAAGATGTTCCTTGAAACCTACCTCATTGACCAAGTTTTTGGTCACCTGCCCTAATTTCTCCTTATGTGGCTCGGTGTCAATTTTCTTGTCTCATAATACTCCTGTGAAGCACCTTAGGATGTTTTACTATGTTAAAGGCGCTAAAGAAATACAAGTTGTTGTTGCTGTTATTTGAACAAAAAGTGGACTCAATAAAATGAAACACATTAATTAGAAATCTTACTGATGGAAATCCGTTATTTTTATGTGTCAAGACTATCACTTCCTCTTATCCATTTTAGCAGCATTAGATTATCCAAGCGTGAATTATGTTTAGGAGAAACAAGGAAGCTGTTGAACATAGTGTTTCCTATGTACTTGTGTACAGAGATGTTTGTGTACAATGCAAGGGTAAATTTGAAAAACATCAGAGCCATGATCAATGGGAGCACCATATTGGAAAAGGAAGTGTGGAGCTCGGCACATTTCATTTACAGGGCTCATGATTTTAAAATTAATCATTGTAAAAGTGGATGCACCATATATTAGGTGCTGGCTTCAGGAGCCGATTCTCCAATCTGCATTCCTACTAAATGACGCTCTGTGCCAGGATCAGGACAAAATGTACTCTATGTTCCCACTGTATTCCACCACAAACCTCTTACAGTTCTATAGTTTACAATTATGTCTTATGTGCCACCATCTGGTGTTGTACTGCAGCATTTAAGGGAGGGAATACCACTCAGACACCATGAGCTACCATTTCTTCACTACTTAGTAGAAAGCGACACGAAACAACTCATCATTAAGGCACAAATATAGATTTGGTGTAAGCAATGCTGAGTTCATTCCAGAGCACCGAATATCTGTTTGAAATAATTTAATGTGTAAACATACAAGTACAATTGGGCTGGATTTTCGGCTCATTTGTGCCTCTGTTTGCGTCCCGGAGGGGCGGTAAATGGTGTCTCTAGGCATCCAGTTTTTACCGCCCAGTTGGCAAATTTGGCTCAGGGTTTGCAGCGGCGCAAAAACTTACCGCCCCGCCCTCTAGTTTCACTGAGATCATGACCTCAACCATCGTGCACTGCTCCGCTAGCAGCCCAGATGCAAAATTCGGCCCTAACTCCTCATTTAATGTACGCCCCAGGAAACGTCTGAAAAACCAGGCATTCCCAGGATCCAGCAGGCGGTATTCACAGCATTTTTAAATGGAGGGATGAAAGTCCTACATCGCAAGTCACATTGACTGCAATGGTTGCGCACATCACGCTGCGTGAAGCTCCGACTTGCAAACGGCACTTTTATCTGCCATTACAGTGCCCTTACAATGTGAGTGAGAAAATGTAATGGGGGCATTACTAGTTCGCCAGCGTATCATGCTCCATGCCAGGCAACATCAAGCTAGAAGAAGGGCTCTTGGCAATGTTGACCCATGGATGAGGAGAGGCCGAGGACGTATGGGGAGGAGGACGTACCCCCCACGGGTTTACAGACACCAATGGTCATACCTCTAGCTCTCTGATGAACAGTGTGTGAGAAGGCTGCGCTTCCGAAAGGAAGTGCTGACAAAGATATGCCATCTCCAACAGGCAGCCTTCAATACACCCCTCAATAAGTATCCGAATTCATTGTGGTGTGCTGCATGTTGCACAACTTGACCATCATGAGGGGCCAGGCATTGCCAGTGGGGATTGTACACCCACCTCAGGAGGAGGAGGACGACAAAGAGGAGCCTGACGAGGCCCCCATTGGATAGCCATACCATCCATGGGGAGGCAGCGTGGACATGCTGTTGGACCAAGAGTCGCACATCGCCAGCTCGTAATGGACCGGTTCTCCTAAATGGAGGAAACTGAGAGATGGAGCTAATACTGGACACGCTATGTGCCCCCATAAAGACACATCTCTGGTGAACGTTGGAATGATGCACAAGACACCAATGGCAAATGATGAGTCACAAATTGTACTGCCACAAAATCACAAAGAACTCCCCCCAACAAAATAAAACCATATGATATACAACATTATGTTGCAGGGCACTAAACAACAATGAAGTTCCTTAAATCAACTATACTTTTTTAACGCCGTGATTTTCGGCTTGGGCGCAAAAACTGATTTTGCACCACTGATTATGGAACCTCATTTTTTGCCGACTTTTGCAGATGTGGACGCAAATGTTTTCAAGGCGGTATCAGGACCACCCTGCTGCCATTACCACCCCAAAATCTCAAAAGCCGAAAATCCAGCCCAATACTTTGAGGATATTTATTTAGGACTACACCCCTGAAAGTTACTGCAGTGTTCTATGCCATTAGCACCTGGAGCAGCCAGGGAGATCAGTCAATCTTTAATGTTAAATGTGACCTCTCACATCATTGTACCTTGGCTGACAATTTCCAACAATAGAACTTCTCAATGCCCCTTCAATAACACCAGAGGACCAAAGTATCCTGAAAGGCCGTATTCACACACGAATCACTTCGCTAGCCAAGAATGTACACATCTACTGTAACAAGAAAGGCTTCAATTGTATTAATGTAACATATTTGATACTAGAAATACCATTTCAAATTCTGGACTAGACAGATTGGTGGATGGTTAACAGATAAGACATAAACCTACCGATCTCTATCTTTATGTTCTTTTAACTTAAACTAGTCTCCCTTTTGTAAGTAACAGAGGTAATAGTCTGAAGCTATAGCTTACAATTTCAGTGCCAAATTTCCAAATATCACACAGAAGAGAGTTACAATGTACTATGAGCTAGATTTTTCACTTTTTTTGCATGCTTAACGCCCAATTAACGTCCATTTTATCACTGAAATGACATATAACACCCATATAGCCACAAAATGGAAACTGACGGGCTTTTTTCGGAAACTTATCGCCGAGCGTTACTTTCCCCATGTGCATAACGCCAGGAAAAAATAAAACCACCCACCCACTTTTTTTGGGCGGAATCACCAGAATCGGCGAACTCAACGCCCATAATATCGCCCAGCGTTAGTTTCCGCACGGAATTAACGCTGAGATTCAATAATACCAACCGCCCACTTTTTTTTGTCGTAAAGATCACATTTGCAGAAACTAATGGCCACGAGATCACCCAGTGTCACTTTCACCACCTCGCACACATATCGCCCACAATATCACTCGCCCAAAAACCACCCGGAAAAAGTGGAACTAATCACAGCGTTATGGACGCCATGTTCTTCATCACATGTCGCATCCTTTAAAAGGCTGCTCTGCTTCAACCTCGGGGAAGTTCGGATGTACTCTGGAGGTCTTTGGAGGTGATGCGAACATCTGTACAAACATCTTGACCATACTGTGAACGATTGGAATTTAATAGGTGTCTTCGTCGGGACAGTTATTCTTTGTGACCAATCGGTGGAAAACAGAGAGCCATTGCAATGGGGCCTGTCCTTTCTCACCCTCTCTTGATGACCAATTACATGCTTCAGACTCAAGATGGCCGAAGGTACGCTCCACAGCATTATGTGCCCAATGTAAGACGTGCTAGACTGATGAGGAGGACCAGACGTTACACCCCCCGCAAGTAGAGGGACAAGCGATCTTACCTCGACTAGCCCAACACCACCTGCCTTTAGAGACTGCGCTTCCACAAAAAGGTTATCCTTGAGGTATACCAGCTAATAAGGGCAGATCTGCAGCCTGCCAGCATCATCAGTACAGCACTGTCCATCGAGGTCAAAGTCACCACAGCACTGTCATTCTACACGTCGGGTTCTTTTCAGGCCTCAGTTGTCGACATTTTCGGATTGTCTCAGCATGACACATATTGCTGCATTAGTCAGGTCACTGAAGCCCTGTATGCATGCAGGAGGGACTTGATCAGCTGCCCTATGACCAGGGAGGCACAGAGTGAGAGGGCTATAGGATTCTCCAGAATTGCAAACTTCCCCAAGGTTCAGGGAGCAATAGACTGTACGCACATCGCAATGCGGGCAGCTTTTCAGGATGCAGAGGTTTTCAGGAACAGCAAGGGATTCCACTCCCTGAATGTCCAACTTGTTGTCGACCACCAGCAAATTATACTGGCAATGAATGCTAAATTTCCAAGCAGCATCCATGATGCTCATATACAACGTGAGAGCACTGTATCTGACTTGTTTAACAATCAGCCACAAGGTCAATGCTGGATGCTTGGTGACAAAGGATACGACCTCGTCACCTGGCTGATGACCCCCCTGCGTGACACCCACACCAAAGACGAGAGGCGATACAATGAGAGCCACAGAGCCACTCGCAATATCGTGGAGAAAACCATTGAAATGCTTTAGATGCCTGGACCACTCAGGAGGTGAGCTCCAATACCACCCTGAGCAGGTAGCTCAATTCATGGTGGTGTGCTCCATGCTGCACAACTTGGCTATCAGGAGGGGACAAGAATTGCCTGATGAGTCTGACAGTCCACCTCACCAGAGAGAGGAAGAGGAAGTCAAGGAGGCGGACGCTGACAGCGGCCCAGACAATCAGGCTGATGCTGAAGCCATGCCCCCATGCCCCTGTAGACCGCATGAAAGGGCCCTTGGTGGCATGATAGCTGCAAGAGCCTTGCATCAGGAGCTCATCAATGAGCATTTTGCCTGAAAGAACATTGGTGTTATTTACAAGACTGACACACTGATGGGTGTGCAGCTCATACATCAATGGTGGGCATCACCTTGGTGACAGTTAAAATTTAAGTTGATTGAAGTTAAGTGTCATTATACCTTTTGCTGTTGAGGAATCACCAGCGTGTAACGGTGCAGCTATCTGAGCACAACAAGGTTTTGTTAAATAAAAAACATTTAAACTGAACATTTGTTTGAAATCATCAGTATTTCTGTAAAAAAACAACCCTTCCCCCCACCCTCTCTTCTCATCCCCACCTCTATCCCTTCCCCTTCCCCTCCTGACTCCAAGCCGCCTGGCCGAGGAGCTCCTCAGGCGATGATTCATTGGGGGTGGGGGATGACTGCCAAACCGCTGCTTGGGCGGATATGGGAGAGGACGGTCCCGAGGTGGGAACGTGCTCCGAGCCAGAAGCAAGATGTTGCTCCTTGCTCTCATGTGTGGTTGGCAATGGGGGTGCGGCACCTTGGGATGCAGTGCTGCGCTCCGGGACCACTAGAAGCCCTCTGCCAGCAGTGTTCCTGGCTACCAGTTCCAGGGCCTCCACCATCCCTTCCATGTTATATCTTATTTGTTGGACAAAAACTCGGTGCCAACTATGTTCTTGGTGCTTAGTAGGCTTTTTGCTGCTAGTGAATCCCACAATAACCAAACAAGCACACACTGCAGCCACACACGCTTTCAGTCCCTCTCAGCTCCCTCTCTCTCTGTCTCCTCTTCTGCGCATGTCATGATGACCCTTGATCTTCTGAATTGCGGGAATCGAGCGTTGCCATGCCGTTGCTAAGGACGGCGACACTTTACGGCAGAGGTCAGAGAGATTTAACGCTACCGCCCATTTCATATCGCTCGCGGTAATGCCCAATTTCAAAAATGGAGACTAGGTGCTTTGAGAATGAGCGAGAAGCCGGCGATCTGAAAACACATTTTTACCGCCCACGTTGGAAATAATGCCCATTTTTGGGCGATGTGCACAAAAGTGTAAAATCTTGTTCTATAACTCTACCAGACACACAGAAATGAGTTTTTGATTTTTAGATTTCATTGAGTCAAGATTACAATACAGTTTTAAGAAGTAATGGCCAAGTACTATTTTGGGCAATGAGCCATTGCTGAACTGTATTGGCTTATGTCATGGCAAACATAACACGTTCACAAAACTAAAGGTTGTAATTCAATGTCAGAGTTCAGATGACTTTCACAAGTCTCTCACCCAATACTATCAGAACTCCTTCATTGATTTACAGCCTTGTAATTCACTGCCTGATGCCTATTATTCTACATACAATTAGGTTTTGAAACAATAACCTCACTGTAATTTATCTAATTAGAAACTAGTTTAATATTTATCTTTGTGTACTGTACTATCCCAGCCAGGAATCCCAGTCTTCAGGTTAATATAATTAATGGTTAGTACATGCCATGCATAGACTTCAATACATATTAAACACGCTCCGAAACATTCATTCAGCATCAGACCAGATACAAATACAATAGCGGTGATTTTCCACTGAACAACCGGCTGCCGGCAATTGATAATCGGGGGACGGTATGGAGGGAGGAGCCCTGGCCACCTCATTGAACCAAAGGCCCACTTGCTACAAGTTTCAGCCAGGCCTGTAAATGGGAAAGCAGCATCATCATCTGGTTCGGGTAGAAGACCACTTACGTATGCAAATCGGAGTCTTATAAAGGTTGTAGAACTCCATTTGTAATTTTTAGGTACAAATGGGTCACCAAGTGGTGAGCAGCTGATCCAGTGGTCCTTAAAGGTGGCTGCTCATAGAAAGGCCCAAAGATACTTTTGGGAGAAATTATGTGGTTCTTCTGCTCGAAACAGCTGGGCATGCTGCTTTCCCATTTATAGGCATGGCTGAAACTTGTAGAAGGCGGGCCTTTGGTTCAATGAGGCAGCCGGGGCTTCTCCCTCCATACCTTCCCCCCAATTATCAACAGCCGGCAGCCAGTTGTTCAGTGGAAAATCACCACCATTGTATTCGTATTTGGTCTAATGCTGAGTGAATGTATCCCAGATTGTTAAGAGAAGCAAACGAGTAAATAGCAGAGGCTCCGACCATCATTTTCCAATCCTCTCTGGCTTCAGATGTGGTGCCAGAGGACTGGAGGACTGCTAAAGTTGTACTTTTGTTTAAAAAGGGAGAAAGGGATAGACTGAGTAATTACAGGCCAGTCAGCCTAACTTTAGTGGTGGGAAAATTATTGGAAAAAATCCTGAGGGACAGGATAAATCTTCATTTTGAAAGACATCGATTAATCAAGGACAGTCAGCATGGATTTGTTAAGGAAAGGTCATGTCTGACTAACTTGATAGAATTTTTTGAGGAGGTAACCAGGAGGGTCGGTGAGGGCAGTGCATATGATGTAGTGTGCATGGATTTTAGCAAAGTTTTTGATAAGGTCCCACATGGCAGACTGGCCATGAAAATAAAAGCACATGGGATCCAGGGCAAAGTGGCAAGTTGGATCCAAAATTGGTTCAGAGGCAGAAAGCAAAGGGTAATGGTTGATGGGTGTTTTTGTGACTGGAAGGCTGTTTCCAATGGAGTTCCGCAGAGCTCAGTGCTGGGTCCCTTGCTTTTTGTGGTATATATTAATGACTTGACTTGAATGTTGGGGGTATGATTAAGAAATTTGCAGATGACACTAAAATAGGCTGTGTGGTTGATAATGAAGAAGAAAGCTGTGGACTGCAGGAAGATATCAATGTACTGGTCAGGTGGGCAAAACAGTGGCAAATGGAATTCAATCCAGATAAGTGTGAGGTAATGCATTTGGGGAGGTCTAACAAGGCAAGGGAATGCACATTAAATGGTATGACACTGAAAAGTTTAGAGGAACATAGGGATCTTGGTGTGCAAGTCCACAGATCCCTGAAGGTAGTAGGCCAGCTAGATAAGGTGGTTAAGAAGGCATATGGAATACTTGCCTTTATTAGTCGAGGCATGGAATACAAGAGCAAGGAGGTTATGCTTGAACTGTATAAAACACTGGTTAGGCCGCAGCTGGAGTACTGTGTGCAGTTCTGGTCACATTACAGGAAAGATGTGATTGCATTGGAAAGGGTGCAGAGTAAATTTACAAGAATGTTGTCTGGACTGGAGAATTTTGGCTATGAGGAAAGATTGGAGATGCTGGTCTGTTTGCTTTGGAACAGAGGAGGCTGAGGGGAGACCTGATTGAGGTGTATCAAATTATGAGGGGCCTGGATAGAGTGGATAGGAAGGACTTGTTTCCCTTGACAGAGGAGTCATCAACCAGGGGACATAAATTTAAAGTAATTGGGGGGCGGTTTAGAGGAGATATGAGGGGAAATATCTTCAGCCAGAGGGTAGTGGTGGTCTGGAATTCACTGCCTGAAGGGTGGTAGAGGCAGAAACCCTTATCGCATTTGAAAAATACTTGGATGTGCACTTAAAATGCCGTAACCTACAGGACCAAGAGCTGGAAAGTGGGATAACTCTTGGTCGGCCGGCGTGGACATGATGGGCCGAAATGGCCTTCTTCCGTGCTATAAACTTCTCTGATTCTATGAGTACTTCTGCCTGCACCGAAGTACTGCGGCCCGCTGCTTGGCTCCCTCTGGGATCAGCTCCCCCTTTTCAAGGCCTGACCTGCTGGCTGGCTCAGTGTGGGAGCCAGCAAATTTCCCACCCTCCCATAACTGGTGAGCTGTAGCAGACTACCGTTTAATGCCCACAGCTCGCGGCTACATTCAAATGAGGCCTGAAGTTTAAAATGGTTTTGGCCTCCTGATGACAGCTTCAGAAAGCAGCATGGTTGCTGTGCTGATTTAGCACCTGTTTTGGCCAGAAGCTGAAAATCCCCTCCTATAGCTTCTCGATACAACATTCACTTGTAGATTACACTGATTTGTCATGTTACGTGTAAACAATCCACATAAAACATTCTTTTCAACTGAGATCATGTTTTTGTATGATTCCCAAGGACAATATTACTCTGGTTATACTTGCAATAAATTGGTTTGAAACTTGCATTATGCACAGTGTGTAAGCATTGTGATGTGTTTGGAATCTGACCTGGTGAATGAGCCATTCGTGCTTGAGCAGAAAATGGCAAATTTACAACTGAAAGAGAGTCTCTGATGTGAGTCAAGGATATGATGTGAAGTGGATTTAAAGAAGGGTTAAGGTATATAAATTGACTTCCTAAACTATAAACAAAGACTGAGATATCACCGATTTTAGCAAAATATTCTCTGATAGCAAGAGCTTCAAAACATCTTTGGGGTATTTCTACGAACTGAGCAATAAAAGAAACATTTCAGTCCATTTGTAAACTCTTTTTTCAGCAATATATGCCATGGTGCCTAACAAAATCCATTCAGGCAATTCCTCACTTCAATATGGTTGATATCAAAAGCTCAACAGACTGGGGAAACTGATCATGGGTCTGCTAGAACATAATCCATCACCAGATAGTGGGAACATTATTCAATGTAACTAATTTAAGATTAAGTACTGCTTATACCACCTTTTATCTCAGTTGAAGTATAATCCCCTTTAGGATTTCTTGAGTTCTAACCATATTTTTAATTAAAAAAACTTCAAAATCATTCCTTTGGTTGGGTTGCATTTCTGTTAGTAGTTAGAAGAACAGGATCACTAAGATGAAGATACCCAGAGAGCCATTCAAATGGTTATTATTGCAGTTAATTGCAGACATATTAATTAATGGGTAAAATAATTTGTACTTGTCGAATTTTTAGTCTTGCATCTATGATCATTAAACAAAGCATTTCTTTGCCAAGTAAAACACTATGGAGACTGTAAAAAAAGGTATCATATGGAGAAAGCAGATTAATTACTTCATTATGCAAGACAACTTATGAGGATTTAATGAGCCCACCTGCTTTCCTTTGTGAAAGATTTATTTGGTTTCCACACTGAATTAATAAAAAGCACTTCACACCAATGTTGCTTTATAACTGTAGTTAATTTTAGATAAGCACACCTAAAGCCAGTCTTTTGTAAAGGTATTTTGTAGTTTATTTGTCCACAACCATTAAAGAACTGTTTTGATATCCTACCTAGTGAATACTGGAAGAGATAGTGAATAAATACTAATTCTATTTGCATCTGTTTAAAATTATTCTCCTTCAAGTATTTTGTCCTCTTTATTAATTTGTACAGACTGCTTTTACACTTATATCTTTATTTTACGAATAGGGACATTGTATTTGTATGCAAAATGAAACAAATCCAGCATGAGTTCCATAAATGAATCAATATAATATTCCAAACTTACTTCAGCCCTGTACCATTATGTGCAATGCACTCTATCTGAGACCTGGACTAATTCAAAGACATGATAGCAACAAAGTGGACATGAGCTTACATAATAGCGGTTGGTAACTGAACTACACAGTGAAGTGGACCTATATAGACCAGGCAGGTTCTGAGTTTAATCCCTGGTCAGTTAGTTAGTCAGGGTGGAATTAAGGCTGCTGAAAATGGTCTGAGTGCTAAGATATATAGAGAAACGACACAGCCTGAATCCCCACTGCTGATCATTGTTCAGTGACTTCTGGTGCAGCAGAAGTTGGGCAAGGATAAGATGAAGCTTGATTGTGATGTCTCCATAGTGGAATAGGCTAGTTCACAGGTCACTAATGTCAGTAAAAATGTCAGACTTCCACCATTCATGGGAAAGTGTTTTTAACACATGACTAATCTACATTAGTTCTGACAAAAGATCCATATCAAAAATGTTAATCAGATACTGATGGACCTTCTGTGTATTTCCAGCACTTTCTGTTTTTATTGCTGACCTATAATCCTTGAAATTACATGAAGAGTTAATAAATACGATCACAGCAGAAAAACAGGCCATTGGGCCCATCATCTCGGCCGGTGTTTTTCTCCGCATCAGCCATCAAATCTATTCTCAGTTTCCTACCAGCTCCCCATACATTTTAATATTCTTTGTTACCCTTTTAAAATATCTTATGGACGCTCCTTCAACAAAGTTTCTTGAGTTTCTCAAATACCCGTTAAACGGAAACAAATCTGTAATTTATTGGCATTATTAAGTGTTTCTAAAACAGATTATGAATGGTTTAAAAAGCGAAAGTGTTAAAAATGTTCAAATATTGACTGCTTCGAATCAAGGAATAGAAGCATTTTCCCTTATGTATAATATTAAATATCCAAGGTAAGGTACTGCATACATAAGTTTAACCTTTTAAAAATCATTAAGCGCTGAATAATGGTAGGTAGAGTAAGAAGACAGTGCCCTACATTTGACTGTATCAATTGTTAATTAGGTTTACAGAAAGATGTCTAATTGGGCAAGAATCTATATTAACAAAAATACATTTTGTTATTGGCGCTCCAAAGACCTAAAGGCTTTGTCTCCTGGCATTTTTTTCATTGAGGATTGGATGCTTTAAACAGTAGTTCTAGTTTCTAAGTGCTTTTGACAGTTCTGAGCATTCTTTCCAGGTCACTGAGAATTCTAATTTTCTGGCAATCAACCTGGAAAGTACCAAGTCAGAGGGGAATCCAGGTGTATGTAGGAAGTAAAATGTCTGCAAAGTTGCTGTTTTTAAGATTAAGAAGCAGTAATACATCAAATCATTCTTTAAAAGGTCATTCATAACTTTTTTTCTTGACGTGTTAAGTAAACTTACAACTTGATATGAAGCTTTCCTCCTAACTGGAGAATTATTTATGTTAGGCCATTGCTATTTATGTTTATGAATTAGTATCTTGCTCTCTCTCATACTTAGGAATTTAGACAATCAAAATCTAATATTGCTTCTTTCTCCTAAATATGTAAAATGTAACTTCACTACAGTGCTGTTAACAATCACAGGCTACTGTAAAAATTTGCATAAATATAAAATGTGGAAAGAAACTTTCTTCATACTCTGGCTTGATTAAAAAATATTACGCACCGAATATATTTGACTGGTCCTGAACGCTGGAAGTGCATCGCAACTTCAAGGGACAGTTGTGGAAAGCAAGCCTTTCATAGTCAATTCTGTTCGAGGGCTCACTTTTGATAACGAGCCTTTTTAGTAGTAATCTAGCGAGGAGCAATGGGATGAATCCACGCTGACATCCACCCAATTGTCCTTGAATTTGACATTATAAAATGATAGAGCCAATGAGAGAATTGGGCACAGAGCTGGGAGAGCGGATCACCCGCCTGTTATAGAAGCTGCCCAATTTTCACTTTCATTGAAATTTAGAGGCCCATATGGCTACACGATTTCCATCAATAACCCCATGGACTTGGGGGAATTTTGCAATTTGAGAAAACAACAGTGCCAACTCATTTTGCTTTAACATTTCCATGAGAAAAGTGATAAAGCTATTTGCCGTGATAAACAAAGCATCAGTGGCCTCAATGCATCACTGCACAACATGGATAGATACTGTAAAAGTCCCCTGCGGTAGCTTGAAAAGAGGCTGAGGCTGAGGCATGAACGTTCAGGGCATAACCTTAACCGCTGCTGGCACTGCCATTCCTGTGGTAGAAGCTGTCTGCAGGTCAGGTTGCAGGAGATGGCACAACTACAGCTCTGCCTTCTTTGTGAATCTCAGCCTAATAAGATAGTCCTCTTCAGACATTCCCAAGTAGATATGCCTGGTTGTGCAAACACAGTTGAATTGGTAACAGTAGGCCTGAGCAGTCTGCCTAGTGTAAGTACTCTCATTCTTCCTTTCACCTCCAAAAATACATAAGTAGAGAGGAGCACTTGCAAATCCCATT
The DNA here is from genome assembly GCF_044704955.1 of Pristiophorus japonicus. NCBI lineage: Eukaryota > Metazoa > Chordata > Chondrichthyes > Pristiophoridae > Pristiophorus > Pristiophorus japonicus. The sequence continues at coordinate 197,989,407 of NC_091982.1, read as the reverse complement.
TTAAAAATGTTTGTTGTAGTAACCAAAAATACTTTAGTTACCCTTTAAGAAATCATTTCCTGGACCAGGCCTGCACATATCTGATCTTTGTGCCCTTCACTTATGGGCAGGAAAATGCACACATTGAGATCCCATTGCAAAGAATGTGATTTACATAGCATTATATAGAAGTTACAATACAGAAACAGGCCATTTAGCTAAGCCAGCCCATATTGGGGTTTGCCTTCCATGCCAGAAAATGATTCTAATCACAGTTACCCACCCTTTTCCCATATTTATTTTTCCTTCATCCACCAAACTAATCTAATCTTGAATGTTGACATATTTTCTACCTCCACCCTGGAAGTGAATTCCACAGCCTCACAACTCTGTGTAAAAAAGTTTCTGCTGCTCTCCATTCTAAATCTCTTACATTTAATCTTGTTGGCCCCTCGGTCTAGATCATTTTTCTATGTGAAACAGTTTTCACAATGGACCTAATTTCCATCTGCCGGTGGAAATTGCCTATTAAAATGGTGGTCCTGATAGAAGAGCCAGCCAGAAACTGTTGCACAGCATTAGTGCCAGCACTTACACCAACCAGAATACTGTATACCCAAGAGTTGTCACCTTTCATTTTGTGTACAATGAAAGATAACATAAAATGAGAAAAACAAATAGAAATTTATTTTGGAAGAAAAAGATAAAAGAAAAAAACTGCAGTTAAGCATTGCTGAAATGGGAGTAGTCTCAGTGGGGACAATGTGAGCGGACATTTGTAGCTCTGAGTAAATGCATTTCAGAATAAACAATGCAAGCTCAACAATCAGCCTCCTATTAAAGAATATAAATAGCATGGATAAGTTGATGGCCTTAAATGTGCAATCTCAAAACATGCCTTGCAGTTGGTCAATGTTAGTAATGTGCCTCCACTCATGGTCATGATTTTTCTGACAATTTACCAGAAGTAAAGCCACATTGCTGGTGGTACCTTAGTGCCAGAGGCAGAAAGTAGATGGACATAGAAAAAAAGATAAATCGACCCTATCAATCGAGAGACTTCACTTTTTTATGTTCAAAATAAATAATAATTTTGTACAGTGGAAAGTTTAATTTGGGTAAAATTAATCACAAATTATATACAAAGCATGCATATTAAAAATAATTGACATTTTAAACAAGGAATTAATAAAATAAATAGTAATAATCAAGCACTGAATAGATAACTTATATTTACAAAGCAGCTATCAATGCTACCCTTAAACAACATTGTCTTATTTCATTGTGACAGTTTATCATTTAATCTACTTCAATTTATAAATAATAGTAATATAACATTAGAGCCATTAATAGTACTGTTCCTGTGAGAACCAATGACGTGGCAGCTGTTGAATAGTTTACACACAAAATATGTAGATAAATGAACAAAACAGAGATAGAAAGCCTAATTCAGACCAAACTGTCTATTATCACAGAGTAAATCTTAGACTGTACCTGTATAACATTCCTGTTTGTACCTGGACTGTTTCTTGCAATGACACTGCATGCATTTGAAGGAACTCTTCCAGCTTTTTGTGTTCCAATGTGCCATTCTGATGAATGCCCCATCGAGGAGCTGGCGGATGTTGTTTATTTGCTGCACTTTCCTTTATGATATTGATTTGATTGCCCCTTTGTAAGTGCCTTTTGGGATTTGGAATGTTACTGCAAGTGACTTTATACAAATACATGATGTCAAACGTGTGTTAATACGTGTATCTCTGAAATCCGAATATCCACACTCCAGAAACTAAAGCCCAAACTTTAGTGAAAGAACAGCAACAATTCCAGCTTGAACTCAGACTGATCAACTTCCCTGTGTCCCAGCAAAGGAATGTTAATTTCTCAACAACATATTGGTTGAAATACTATCAGGCAATTTAGTTATGTTTGACTGCCTTATGAGTGCCAAGGGCATCCAATCATTTTTCTCTTTCCATGTATTGTATAATCTGACTTCAGTTTTTTTCTATCTAATGAAGGTGGACCACAGCCAGGGTCCAATGACCTTTACCATCATTTTAAATCACTCTGGTCTAATTCTGTTGCAACTTCACCAAGCAAAATTGGGAATAAGAGAAACATATTGCAGTGTTTCACATGTCTAACTGTTTAATCTGTGGCTAAAAAAGGCACATTAGTTTGTTCTACCTCTGGTCTGAAAGGTCCATTCTCACACTATTTACCTTGTGTGTGCACAATCACACAAGAATATAAGTTTATGTGAAACAATCGTCACTAGGAACAATGAAACATGTCCAACAACAGGAAAGGTTTTTGAAATTATTTGTAACTATTTTGATGCTGATCTTAACCATTGCCATTGTATCCGATTATCTTGACCAGTTAATACTGAATTTCCAATTGACAATTTTTTTCACAATGATATCATATGCACTATCTAACAGCTGCAATCATATCTTAATACTAATCTCTTCATGACCTTGTTCCCTCCCTATCTCCGTAACCCCCCTCAGTGCTACAAGTGCTACTCCTCCAAACACTAATTTCCTCTGACTCTGGCCTCTTGTGCATTCTACCTTCTTTTCACCCTAACATTGTCTGCCATGCCCACTGATGTTTAGACCTCATGCTCTGCAATTCTCTCCCTAAGCCTCTCTACCTTTCCATCTTTCTGTCCTTTAAGTCTCTCCTTAAAAATCTCCTTTTTGAACAAAGTTTTGGTGACCCCTCCAAATATCTGCTTCTTTTGTTTGGCACCTATTTTTTCTTTATGCTTCTGCATAGTGCATTTGGATGTTGTTCTATGTTAAAGGCACTACGTACATGCAAGTTGCTATTGTGCTGTTGGTGAATTACCATTAGAAAAATATTACGCATACTATTATGGGCTTCCTGGAAATAACCAATTTCAAATCTGCACTGCTCAAAGCTCTGAGTTAAAAGGGTGAAATAAAAACAGAAAATGCTGGAGATATCAGCGGGTAAAGCAGCATCAGTGGAGAGAAAAACAGAGTTAACATTTTGGATTGACGACCCTTCGTCAGAACTGGCAAATGTTCGAAAAGAACACATTCTTAAGAAGCACTGAAAGGGGGAGGGGAAGAAAGAACAAAAGGGAAGGTCCATGATAGAGTGGAAGGCAGGAGAGATTAGAGAGACAAAAGGAATGATGGGCCGAATTGAAATGGTAATGGTAGGAGTTAGAAAAAGGCTAGTTTAATTAGGGTCCTCCTTAGTGAATGCCGAACCAAAGTACTTGTTCAATTGGTCCGCCATTTCTTTGTTCCCGTTATGACTTCCCCTGATTCTGACTGCAGGGGACCTACGTTTGTCTTTACTAACCTTTTTCTCTTTACATATCTATAGGAACTTTTGCAATCCGTCTTACTGTTCCCTGCAAGCTTCTTCTCGTACTCCATTTTCCCTGCCCTAATCAAACCCTTTGTCCTCCTCTGCTGAGTTCTAAACTTCTCCCAGGCCCCGGGTTCGCTGCTATTTCTGGCCAATTTATATGCCACTTCCTTGGCTTTAATACTATCCCTGATTTCCCTTGATAGCCACGGTTGAGCCACCTTCCCTTTTTTATTTTTACGCCAGACAGGAATGTACAATTGTTGTAGTTCATCCATGCAGTCTCTAAATGTCTGCCATTGCCCATCCACAGTCAACCCCTTAAGTATCATTCGCCAATCTATCCTAGCCAATTCATGCCTCATACCTTCAAAGTTACCCTTCTTTAAGTTCTGAACCATGGTCTCTGAATTAACTGTTTCATTCTCCATCCTAATGCAGAATTCCACCATATTATGGTCACTCTTCCCCAACGGGCCTTGCACAACGAGATTGCTAATTAATCCTCTCTCATTACACAACACCCAGTCTAAGATGGCCTCCCCCCTAGTTGGTTCCTCGACATATTGGTCTAAAAAACCATCCCTTATGCACTCCAGGAAATCCTCCTCCACCGTATTGCTTCCAGTTTGGTTAGCCCAATCTATGTGCATATTAAAGTCATCCATTATAACTGCTGCACCTTTATTGCATGCACCCCTAAGTTCCTGTTTGATGCCCTCCCCAACATCACTACTACTGTTTTGAGGTCTGTACGCAACTCCCATTAACGTTTTTTGCCCTTTGGTGTTCTGCAGCTCTACCCATATAGATTCCACATCATCCAAGCTAATGTCCTTCCTAACTATTGCCTTAATCTCCTCCTTAACCAGCAATGCTACCCCACCTCCTTTTCCTTTTATTCTATCCTTCCTGAATGTTGAATACCCCTGGATGTTGAGTTCGCAGCCCTGATCATCCTGGAGCCACGTCTCCGTATTCCCAATCACATCATATTTGTTAACATCTATTTGCACAGTTAATTCATCCACTTTATTGTGGATACTCCTTGCATTAAGACACAAAGCCTTCAGGCTTGTTTTTTTTAGCACCCTTTGTCCTTTTAGAATTTTGCTGTACAATGGCCCTTTTTGTTCTTTGCCTTTAGGTTTCTCTGCCCTCCACTTTTCCTCATCTCCTTTCTGTCTTTTGCTATTGCCTCCTTTTTGTTTCCCTCTGTCTCCCTGCATTGGTTCCCATCCCCCTGCCATATTAGTTTACCTCCTCCCCAACAGCACTAGCAAACACTCCCCCTCGGGCATTGGTTCCGGTCCTGCCCAGGTGCAGACCGTCCGGTTTGTACTGGTCCCACCTCCCCCAGAACCGGTTCCAATGCCCCAGGAATTTGAATCCTTCCCTGCTGCACCACTGCTCAAGCCACGTATTCATCTGTGCTATCCTGCGATTCCTACTCTGACTAGCACGTGGCATTGGTAGCAATCCCGAGATTACTACTTTTGGGGTCCTACTTTTTAATTTAGCTCCTAGCTCCTTAAATTCGTTTCGTAGGACCTCATCCCTTTTTTTACCTATGTCGTTGGTACCAATGTGCACGACGACAACTGGCTGATCTCCCTCCCTTTTTAGAATGTCTTGCACCTGCTCTGAGACATCCTTGACCCTTGCACCAGGGAGGCAACATACCATCCTGGAGTCTTGGTTGTGGCCGCAGAAACGCCTATCTATTCCCCTTACAATTGAATCCCCTATCACTATCGCTCTCCCACTCTTTTTCCTGCCCTCCTGTGCAACAGAGCCAGCCACGGTGCCATGAACTTGGCTGCTGCTGCCCTCCCCTGATGAGTCATCCCCCTCAACAGTACCCAAAGCAGTGTATCTGTTTTGCAGGGGGATGACCACATGGGACTCCTGCACTACCTTCCTTGCACTGCTCTTCCTGTTGGTCTTCCATTCCCTATCTGGCTGTGGACCCTTTCCCTGCGGTACGACCAACTCACTACACGTGCTACTCACGTCATTCTCAGCATCGTGGATGCTCCAGAATGAATTCACCCTCAGCTCTAACTCCGCAACGCGGTCCGTCAGGAGCTGGAGGAGGATACACTTCCTGCACACGTAGTCATCAGGGACACTGGAGTCGTCCCTGAGTTCCCACATGGTACAGGAAGAGCATAACACCCGACCGAGCTCTCCTGCCATGACTTAACCCTTAGATAGGCAACAACAATGTTAAAGTTTACTCACTGTTATAGAAGAGAAAAAAGAAAAACTACTCACCAATCACCAGCCAATCACTTGCCCCCTTGGCTGTGACATCACCTTTTGATTTCTTTCTACTTCTTTATTGCCTTCTCTCCCCGCTGCAGCTGCACAGGTACGCCTTTCGCTGCCGCTGAGCCTTTATAGGCCTCACCAACGCCAGGAACTCCCGCCTCTCGGAATGCTGCCACCTCTCGCTGCCTAGGCCTCACCAACGCCAGGAACTCCCGCCTCTCGGACTGCCGCCGCCTCTCGCTGCCGCTGAGCCTTTATAGGCCTCACCAACGCCAGGAACTCCCGCCTCTCGGATTGCCGCCGCCTCTCGCAGCGGCGAGTGGTGGTGGATGGGGTCTGGTTGGGCCTCTGCTTGAGGACAAAATGGAGGGCCCTCAGGCCATCCTGATGGGGGATGGAAGTGGAGAGGGATTGGAAGTCCACAGTGAAAAAGAGTCGGGGCTAGGAAACTGGAAACTGTTAAAGTGGCGGAGGGCAATGGAAGAGTTGCAAATATAGGTGGAAAGAAACTGGACAAGGGGAGAAAAAATAGAGTTGAAATAGGAATAAATCATGTTCCATGGGACAAGAACAGGCTGAAACGATGGGTCTACTAGGGCAGTATTGTTTGTGGATCTTGGGAAGCAGTTAGAAGCGGGCTGTGCAGGGTTGGGGAACTATGAGGCTGGTGGCCGTGGAGGGAAGATCTCCAGAGGAGATGAGGTCAGTGACGGTCTTGGAAACTGTTGTATATGCAATAACTGTTCGACTGAGTACTGTTTAACTCCAAGAGGTATAACCTTGGCTCTGCTTTATTAAGGCCCAAAGTGACTAATACAAAATGGCTGGCCTTTAACACTCGGGTTGTGCACCAGTGCGTGCAGCCCAATGGCCTCCAACAGTGACGCCATCTAGTGGCTAGTGATCCCAAAAGTAAATACATGACAATACCCCCCTCTGAGATATTAACACAGTCTTTTACAAATTAAGACGGTCCGGTGTTTTACGCTCCCGAGTTGACCGTCTCAGTTCAATTCCAGTCTTGGGTGAGTGTTCAGAATCTGTTGTGACTGGTGGCTGGGTGGCTGACCTGGTGGGAGTGGCAATGGCCATGTCAGGGATGGAAAGTCCATTTTCATTGAACATGTCAGTGATTGAAAGTTCCGATTCACTGATGACCATTGAATCCTCTGATGACTGGGGGTAGGTTGGTTGGTCGTCGATTGTCTCTTCCTCCGACTGTTCCGGTTCATCTGTGTGCCGCAGCTTTGTCTGATCCATATGTTTCCTGCATGTTTGCCCATTTTTGAGCTTGACAATAAATACTCTGTTGCCCTCCTTGGCCATGACAGTACCAGCAATCCACTTGGGACCCTGACCATAATTCAGAACATATACAGGATCATTTACAGAAATATCACGTGACACAACTGCGCGATCATGATACCCTTGCTGACTTTGTCTTCTCTATTCAACATGATTATTCAAGTCAGGGTGCACAAGAGATAGCTTGCTCTTAAGACCTCTCTTCATCATTAGTTAAACAGGCGAGACCCCGGTAAGCGTGTGTGGTCTTGTCCTGTAACTAAGCAGTATGTATGACAGGCGGGTCTGCAGTGACCCTTGGGTTACTCGCTTCATACTCTGCTTTATGATTTGGACAGCACGTTCTGCTTGCCCATTGGATGCAGGTTTGAACGGTGCTGACCTTACATGTTTGATACCATTGAGTTTCATGAACTCTTGAAACTCCTGGTTGGTGAAGCACGATCCGTTGTCGCTAACAACGATGTCAGGCAGACCATGTGTCGTGAACATGACACTGAGATTCTCAATGGTAGCTGTGGATGCACTGGATGACATGATTATACACTCTATCCACGTCGAATATGCATCAACCACAATTAAAAACATGTTCCGCAGGAAGGGCCCTCAAAGCCTAGGTGGATCCTGGACCATGGTTTGGACGGCCATGACCACAGACTCAGCGGCGATTCCGCTGGTGCTTTGCTGAGCTGCACACATGATTCCAGCTCAGAGTCAATTCCCAGCCACCATACATGAGACCTGGTGATGGCTTTCATCATTACAATGCCAGGATGTGTGCTATATAGCTCACATACGAATTTCTCTCTCCCTTTCTTGGGCATAACAACACGATTGCCCCACAGTATACAATCTGACTGAATAGACAGTTCGTCTTTGTGACGAATGTAAGGTTTGGTCTCCTCGCACATTTGCTTGGGTATGGTAGACCAATCACCTTTGAGGATGCAACTCTTCACCACCGATAAAATCGGGTCCTGGCTGATCCAGGTCTTAACTTGTTGAGCCATGACAGGGGTTCCTTCTCTCTCAAAAGCATCTATAACTAACAATAGGTCCGCCGGTTGTGGCGATTCCACCTCCGGTGTGGGCAACAGCAGGCGGCTCAAAGCATCGGCACAATTCTTGGTGCGAGGTCTATGGCGAATGACATAATCATAAGCGGATAATGTCAGCGCCCACGTCTGGATGCGGGATGAAGCATTAGTATTGATATCTTTGTTTTCAGAGAACAGTGAAATGAGCGGCTTGTGATCTGTCTCCAGTTCAAACCAAAGACCAAACAGGTACTGATGCATCTTTTTAACCACATTCACACAGGCTAGTGCTTCTTTCGCTACCATGCTGTAAGCTCTTTCCGCTTTAGACAAACTTTTTGAAACATTCGCAACTGGTTGAAGTGTACCCAACTCATTAGCTTGTTAGAGTACGCAACCAATTCCATATGACGAAGCATCACAGGCCAATGCTAAATGTTTACATAGGTCATAATGTACCAGCAGATTAGTGGCTTTCTCAAAAGCTCTGTCCTGAGACGCACCCCACACTCAGTTGTCACCTTTTCTTAGCAGCATGTGCAGTGGTTCTAATAAGGTGCTCAATTTAGGTAGGAAGTTACCGAAGTAGTTGAGTAGACCCAGGAACGAATGCAGCTCCATCACATTCTGCAGCTTGAGTGCATTCTTGATGGCCTTGGTTTTCGCGTCCGTGGGCCTGATGCCATCAGCAGCAATTTTCCTCCCCAGGAATTCGACCTCTGGTGCCATGAAGACGAACTTTGAGCATTTCAGTCTGAGTCCCACTTTGTCCAGACAATGTAGAACCTCTTCCAGGATGTTCAGATGTTCCTCGGAGTCACGACCTGTGATCAGGATGTCATCTTGGAACACGATGGTTCTGGGAACGGACTTCAGTAGACTCTCTTTGTTCCTCTGAAATATTGCTGCAGCTGAGTGAATTCCAAAAGAACACCTGTGATAAATAAACAGCCCTTTATGCGTGTTAATGCATGCAAGTCTCTTCGATGTCTCGACCAGCTTCTGTGTCATGTAGGCCCATGTCAAATCCACTTTGGTGAACGACTTCCCCCCAGGCTAGAGTTGCAAACAAGTCGTCAGCCTTCGGTAATGGGTACTGATCCTGTTTCGAAACCCTGTTGATCATAGCCTTGTAGTCTCCACAGATTCTGACTGTGCCATCACTTTTCAGCACAGGAACAATGGGGCTGGCCCATTCATTAAATTCAACCAGTGATATGATCCCTTCAGGCTGGAGTCTGTCCAGTTTGATTTCAACCTTATATGGAACAGCCCGAGCTTTATGATGGACGGGTCTTGCATCCGAGTCCACGTGGATTTGCATCTTGGCTCCCGTGAAGTTGCCGATGCCTGGTTCAAACAGCGAGGGGATCTTGCTCAGTACTTGAGCACATGTATCTTCCTCCGACAACAATGCCTTGATGTCGTTCCAATCTCATCTGATTTTTTCAAGCCAGTTCCTGCTGAACAGCATTGGGCCATTGCCTAGGACAATCCATAGCAGTAACTCGTGAACTGCACCGTCATACGACATTTTAATTGTGGCACTGCCAATCACCGTTATGAGTTCTTTGGTGTATGTGTGCAACTTGGCATTGACTGGACTCAGCATGGGCCTCACAGCCTTAGTATCCCACAGCTTGTCGAATGCCCTCTGGTTCGTTATCGATTGACTCACCCCTCCCCGTGTCCAGTTCCATCGATACCGTCACCCCATTAATTTTCACGTTGATCATAATCGATTTGCTCTTAGTTAGGAACGAGTACAGTCCATACACTTCCACCTCTGGTATCTTGGATTGCGTATCCAATCCACGCTAATCTGACCATCATCCTCCACATGGTGTGTCACAGCACGCTTGCTCATCTGCAGACACTTGCGCTGGAGATGTTTCACTCTCAGACAGCCTTTGCAATTATTTTGCTTAAATTGGCACTGCTGGTATCGGTGATTTCTCCCAGAACGCCAACACGGAGAAATAAGATGCATTCCCGCTGGCGGACTTTGGGTAGCCATAGGTTTCGCGTAAGCAGTCGGGGAGGGCCTGCCATGTGCCGCTCTGCTGAATGCCGAATCAATCGTATTTACAGTCCTTGTCGAGTTTAAATTTTTCACTGATATTTGCTTTAGACTTCTAGCGGTCGTCATGCATGACTGAGCGATCATGATGGCCCTGTTCAAGTCCAACGTCTCCACCGCCAGTAGTTTACACAGGATCACCTCGTGGTTGATGATTATTATAAAGAAGTCCCGCAGCATGTCTGCCAACACAGCCCCAAACTTACATGGTCCCACTAGACGTCTCAGGTCGGCAACGAATTCCGCCGCATTCTGGCCCTCTGAGCGAACGTGCATGTAAAGTCTGTCTCTCAAGATGATGATGCCTTCATCTGGCTTAAGGTGGTCCTGTACCAGTGTACACAATTCTTCATATGTCTTCTCTGTTGGACTCACAGGCAGGAGTAGATTCTTTATCAGACCATAAATTTTTGGACCGCGAACCGTGAGGAACACCACCCGGCACCGATCTGCGTCGCCGACCTCCTCCATTTTGTTGGCCACGAAGAACTGACTCAAACGGCTCACAAAGTCTGCCCAATCTTCTCCTTCCACAAATCGCTCCAACAATCCAATTGTGCTCATTTTTGCATGCAAAGGTTCTTGTTGTCTTGTCACCAAATGTTGTGTATAAAATAACTGTTAGACTGAGTACTGTTTAACTCCAAGAGGTATAACCTTGGCTCTGCTTTATTAAGGTCCAAAGTGACTAATATATAAAATGACTGGCCTTTTATACTTGGGCTGCACATCAGTGCGTGCAACCCAATGGCCTCCAACAGTGACGCCATCTAGTGGCTAGTAATCCCAAAAGAACATACATGACAGAAACAATAGCTTGATGTTCGGTAGTGGGGTCACGGTCCAGGGGGAGGTAGGAGGAGGTGTCAAAGAGTTGCAAGGTGGATGTCGGTTCACCAAACAACAACAGTGCACCCTTGTCAGCAGGTTTAATGACAATGTTGGTGTTGGATCTGAGAGAGCAAAGTGCTGCAAGTTCAGAGGGAGCTAGGTTGGAGTGAGTGAGGGAGGTTGAAGTGAGTGAGGAGAGCAGAGAAATTGAAATGTCCAATGTCATGCCGGCAGTTTGCAATGAAGTGGTCTAGAGAGGGTGAGAAGCCAGAGGGAGGGGGTCGAGGTAGAGCGAGAATTCTGAAAACGGGAGAAAGGGTCAGCTGTGCGGGCGGAGGGAAGACTCCTGGCCAAAGAAGGGAGCACGGAGGCAAAGGCGACAGAAAAAGAGCTCAGCGGCGTGCCTAGCTTGAAATTCATTGAGGTGGGTGGTGTGGGTAAGGGGATGAAGCTCAGGCATTTGCTGAGGACTGACAATATGGTTAATGTCATTTGGCAAAACCAAAAAAATGCTTCATTTTTTATGAAGATTTTTTTAATGGGACTTAGCAAATTCAAATGTCCTGTTTCATATTTTCCTACCAGCTTATTCAAAATAATTATTATTGCTAGTGAAAAAGAATTGCAGTCATCGGCTTCAGATGATAAAGGGCTATGCAATTAATTCTATAATTATTTTAGTCTGATCTGCCTTGTTATAGAATTAGACTGCCCCCATTTTATTTCATTATCTAATAGCACAACTGTTATGATGGGAATGAGATTTCTCATTGTTCTGAATATTATGAAACATGGGGCTGGATTTTCGGGTTTTAGTGATTTCGCCCATTTCCGGGTGCAAACCGCGGCAACATTTTATTATTTAGAGCCCGCAACTTTCTCCAAATTAAAGTTCACGATGGGCATTAGTGCTAACTCCGGCGTTACATGACAGAGTTTATGCGCCGGGGCCGAAAGTTGTGATCGGAAAAAAAACATCGTCCATTCTGCGCAGGTGCAAATTTATTTCTGGTCTGCTGTCCAATTGCAAACGCTAATGCAGGGCGAGGCTGCGAGCATGCGCAGTACACCCGGGGCTGAATCAGCCATTTTACTTTTTGATTTTCAGGAGGACACCAGGCAGTGTGCTCGAAGATTCAGCCCAGAGGCAAATGAGGCTCTAGTGGGAGCAATGGAGCGTAGATGGCCTGAGTTACACAGGAGGGGTGGATCTAGACCTCTCCCATCAGTATTTAAGAAGATATGGAGGCAAATTGCAGTGAAGGTCTCTGCCTCCGGCACTTTGCCGGAAAAAATTTAACGATCATTCGAGGGTCGTTAGAGTGAGTACAACTTTTATTGATGCACTCCTTCATTACTTAAAATATAAATCTGACACACTATTTGTTCTCATGCTGTTGCTGTCTCTCAGCACCCTGTGAGTTGCTTCCTAAAATGCATGACACATAGGTAGGCTTAGTGTGGCAACCTATTTGCCATGAATGATCTTTACACATTAAGATTGCTTTCTGGGATCTCAAAAATTGTTTCCGCACTTCGATGTCCTCCTGGTGAACCACGTGCAACTTCCAATGTGATGTAGTGTCTGTGGACTAGGGTTGGGACAATGTGATGTAGTGTCTGTGGACTAGGGTTGGGACAATGTGATGTAGTGTCTGTGGACTAGGGTTGGGACAATGTGATGCAGTGTCTGTGGACTAGGGTTGGGGCAATGTAATGCAGTGTCTCTGGACTACATATAATGGACTGGACTAACGGGTGGTCCTTCAAATGAGCCTGTGCTATGTGGCTATCTGTGTGTGCCACAAGAGCAGATGGACCCTCTGGTAACCATTACCATTTTCATCTTTGCAGGGAAAGAAGTCCCACAACTGCCGGGAGCAGCGGCGGACAGTCGACGGTCCGCCTCCGACCCTGCCACTCACCAACCTGGAGTAGAGTGTGGCAGGTCTCACCGGTGTCTCAGGCCTGGCGTTCAGGCCTGCACACTCCCTGTGCTGGGTTGGGGCAATGTGATGCAGTGTCTGTGGACTAGGGTTGGGACAATGTGATGCGTTGTCTGTGGAATCGGGTTGGGGCAATGTGATGTAGTGTCTATGGACTAGGGTTGGGACAATGTGATGCGGTGTCTGTGGACTCGGGTTGGGGCAATGTGATGCAGTTTCTGTGGACTCAGGTTGGGGCAATGTGATGCAGTGTCTGTGGACTCGGGTTGGGGCAATGTGATGTAGTGTCTGTGGACTAGGGTTGGGACAATGTGATGCAGTGTCTGTGGACTAGGGTTGGGGCAATGTGATGCAGTGTCTCTGGACTACATATAATGGACTGGACTAACGGTGGTCCTTCAAATGAGCCTGTGCTATGTGACCTTCCTCATATTACCCTGCCCCCACCCCTGCTGCTAACCACTCGTCTGCTGCTTTCTACTTCCAGATGAGGAATCGCAGGCTCCAAATCCATCACAGCAAACCTCCACCTCAAGCCGTCATGTGGGGGAGGAGGAGGAGGATGATGAATTTGAAGAGGAGGAGGAGCAGACGGAGCAGCCTACTCCGGAGTGGAGGGGACAGATGCACTCGACACCTCTTTTGCCACCGGTAAACAACTCGTCCGAGGATGATCAAACATTCCCGGGCTTTGAGATCTCTGAGGCTCCTGGGACTAGTGGCGGGCAGCAACGCAGTTGTGGGGTCGAATCCCATATACCACCTCTCTGGAGGGCGAGTCGGCAAAGTCGGTTTGCTGACAGACAGGCTGATGCAGAACTGGACATGGTGGCACTGTCCAGGGAGAGCATCCAGCTCACCCGTCAGCTCCTTGATGTCCTGGGGACGATTCCCGCGAGCATCGACAGTCTGAAAGCGACCATTACGGAGGTAGGGTCACAGATTGTCAGTGCGAGCCGCAAAACCTGCGAGGCCATCAATGCCCACATGAGGCTTATGGCCTCCACCAGTCACACTGCAGTCCCCAGAGTGACACCCAGACACAGCCCCACATCACCTGTGACTGGCGATGCTGAGCAAGAGGCTCGCCAGTCAGAAGCCGGGCCTCCCATGCCTCGAGCAGATTCAATGCATCCCCAGATGGCGTCTCCAATGTCTCTCCCCCCAATTCAGCAGGACTCTGGCCACCTTGCCGCACAAACTCTTGGTGCTACTTCAGGTCAGGGCAGCAGGCGAGGGAGGGGGCTAGGGTTAAGGGTAAGGGATGGAAAGAGCCTATGGTAAAAGACAGTTGGGGCAGGGGTTGTTGTTTTGTTGTTGTTATTTTGTAAAAGTTTTTAAAGTTTCCCAATTCTGTTAAGTTATAAAAGTTCACAATGTTTAATAAATGTTATTCCAGTTTCTCAATTATGTTTATAAAGTTTAATAAATGTTATTCAAGTTTCTCAGTTATGTTTATAATGTTTAAGAAATTCTTTCGTTCACCTTAACCATTCTTGTGTAGTGTCTCATTTGCAGAATAAGAGGGAGAATAGTCAACATGGCATGATAGAGTGGCCAGACAACAGTCACTCTTCAAGCAAAGCATTCAATTATGAGCTGCTGATGTAAGGCTTTTGCAGCGGTGAAAGCTCCACGAGGCCTCCCCTGTGGTTTTGGTGGTGGTGATGGCATGGGTTCCTCGTCAGGCTCCTCTTCCTAGTCTTACTCCTCCTCCTCCTCCTCCAAACCCCTCTCTCGTGAGGTGCTCTTGCAATCCCCATTGGCAAATCCTGTCCCCTCATGATGGCTAAGTTGTGTAGCATGCAGCACACCACAATGAACTCAGAGACCTGCTGAGGGGAGTATTGCATGCAGCCTCCAGAGTGGTCCATGCATCGGAAGCGCTGGTTGAGCACTCCAATTGTCTGTTCGACGATGTTGTGTGTGGCTGCATGACTCTCATTATAGCAATGCTTGGCTTCTGTCTGAGGGTTCCAGAGGGGGTCATAAGCCAGGTGGTGAGTCTGTAACCTTTATCCCCCAGCATCCAGCTCTGGCCTTGTGGCTGCCGCTCGAACAAGCATGAGGCACTGCTCTCACGCAAGATGAAAGCATCATGGATGCTCCCTGGATAGTGGACATTGATTGCCATGATGCGCTGTGTATGGTTGCAGACGATCTGTACGTTCATGGAATGGAATCCCTTTCGGTTTTGTTAAACCTCTGGATTGTGTAAAGGTGCTCATAAGGTGATGTGCATACAGTCAAGGGCACCCTGAACCTTGGGGAAGCCAGCAAATCATCCAAAACCTAGAGCCCTCTCATTCTGGGCCTCCTTGGTCATTGGGAAGTTTATGAAGTCCATCTTGCGTGCATACAGTGCAGTAGTCACCTGGTGAATGCAGCAATGTGTAGCGTGCTGCGAGATGGAGCATATGTCCCCTGCTGATGCCTGAAAAGAGCCAGAGGCATAGAAGGCAAGTGCCACAGTCACCTTCACCTCGACAGGCAGTGCAGTTCTGTTGCCGCTGGTAGGCTGTAGGTAGAAACATAGAAAATAGGTGCAGGAGTAGGCCATTCGGCCCTTCTAGCCTGCACCGCCATTCAATGAGTTCATGGCTGAACATGCAACTTCAGTACCCCATTCCTGCTTTCTTGCCATACCCCTTGATCCCCCTAGTAGTAAGGACTACATCTAACTCCTTTTTGAATATGTTTAGTGAATTGGCCTCAACAACTTTCTGTGGTAGAGAATTCCACAGGTTCACCACTCTCTGGGTGAAGAAGTTTCTCCTCATCTCGGTCCTAAATGGCTTACCCCTTATCTTTAGACTGTGACCCCTGGTTCTGGACTTTATGAGCTACCTTGTTGATTTCTGGATTCTTTTCCTTCAATCTGTTTCAGCGAATACACTGAGGCGAACACCAAAGGAGCTTGTAACAAAGCAGTCTTTAATATTATGTCTCACCGGCTGAGACTTATCAGACAGAAGGAATACTCTCTTGATAGAGCATACCCACTTCCTACGGACAAGTGACGTTACATTGTAAAGGGACGACAGTAATACATTTTTGGTAAAAGATAACAAGATAGGGCTAGAGTGACATCCTAGTTCAGCCTATCCCTTTTGATCCCTCTTTCCCTTTGTCCACTCATAAGCCGACCTTAGTACGGTCTGTTTTTACACAAAGGCCCATTATGGGCTACTAAGACCTTGAGGTTTTTCTGCAAGCTGTGGGTTTTGTTTCAAAATGTGTTAGTGTTGTAACATTTTGCAGTCACGAGTCTGAGATGTCATGGCTATTCCTCCATGAATTCTTTGTTAGCTTATACTGTCCATATATAATTCCCACGTTCTCAACTTCTCGACTTTAATGTCTGTATACATTTAATATCCATGTTCAGTATGCATTCTCATTCCCCCCTTTTATCATTCCATGATAACACTTAGGATATTTTGCTGATTAAAAGAGTTCGGTTTGCCCGTCTCTCTTCTTAGGTCACCGTCGCTGGCTGTCTATCACTACGGGTAAAAGTTCAAACTGGTTCACGTTACAATTAGGATGTCAACGGTCTTGTTCAGCTATGGAGAAGAGGAAATCTGGAACAGAAACAGGAATTAGAATAACCAGTAAAATAGGTTCGTTAGAGGGTGGTGAGCTTGCAGTGGTGCAGGTGAACCCAGGCACTTTTCCCCTCAACCTTGGCTGCAGTGGGGGTAGTGAGTATCACCTGAAAAGGCCCCTCCCATCATGGCTCTAATCCCTTCCGAATCCATTTCTTAATCAGGACATACTTCTCTGGTACCACGAGGGACGATTCGGGTAAAACTGGGAGGTTGAGGTGAGCCTCTCGAACCTGGTTGTGAGCTAGTCGCAGAGTCTGAGTCAGAGAAAGAACATAGGTGGTCATCAGTCGAGCTGAGATACCATATCTAGGAACAATTCCCCTCATTAACACCTTAACAACAGTTTGAGCCTTATTGTCCAGGGTAGGGTAGGCTTCAATCCATCTGCTAAACACATCTACTATTACTAACACATATTTGTAACACTGAACTTTTTGCAACTCAATGTAGTCCAACTGAAATGTCTCAAAGGGACCTTCGGGTAGGGGCGTTTTACCCCAATCACAGGGGACTCTCTTCCCCGGATTATGTTGCTGGCAAACCAGGCAACAACTACTGATGTTCTGGGCGAGCGCCTGGAGTCTAGGGTGCCACCAAGTAGCCAAAAGTGTGTCACTCGTGGTCCTTGCTCCACAATGAGTAGCAAAATGCATACATTCAATAACCCACAGAGCCAACTCGTCAGACATGCAAGTCTGTTCCGCGGGAGTGGTCCAGAGTTTAGAAACATTGTCATAAGTACATCTATAATTTTTCCACACAGTTTTTCTTTTTCGGGAACGTCCTCCTGTGCTTTAATAACATCTTGGATGGTTGGCATTGGTTTTTCTGAGGCTAACTTATCCTTCGCAGGATTTTTAGTCTGACTCATCATTTTGGGCACTACCATCTGTTGGTCACGAGAGGCCTGTTTGGCCTCTTCGTCAGCACAGTGGTCTACCTTTATGAGCTGGCATATCTCTGTCAGCACTTCTTTTCGGAAGCGAAGCCTTCTAACGCACTGTGCTTCAGAGAGCTGCAGGTATGAGCACTGTTCCCTGTAAACTCGTGGGGGGTAAGGCCTCCTCCCCGTACGTCTGCGACCTCTTCGATTACGTTCAAAATGATCATCAATAAGCCTTCTTCCAGCTCAACGCCATATAAATATAGCAGCCAGAAATAATGGCTGACATAATATAGCCCCCATCTTTTAAAATGTCCTTAAATGTATTTTAAAACAAACTATAAACTCACATAAAACTTCAGTTCGAAAAACCCAGCCTTCTTCTCCCAATCCTTTTATGCACTCAACTTCTGCTCCATTTTCAAGATGGCGCCGTTAGCGTTGGGTGCGCCCTGGGTGTGACTGCTTTTTGCTGGCGAGTTCCCGAGCGGACTCTAAATCGGGCTCTTCAGCGAGGGAGTTTCCTGTGCTAATGCCATAATAGAGGTATACAACGCCTCACATAGCGCTGTGCTCCGGACTCAGAGCCAAGCTGCCCAATGTTGCATACTGAGGCGCAAACTGTTCCTGGGCGCAAACTTTACCGCCCCGCCGCCATTACTGCCCCAAAAACATCAAAGCCGAAAATCCAGCCCGTAGTCTTTCACTGATTTTCCCCTCTCGGTTTTCCTGTGAACATCTATAATGCTTATAAAATATTTCAGCTGGTACAAGAGTTGTTTTGCTCACAGTCACTTTTATGCCTTGATTGTGAGTAGATTCATCCAGGTCTCATCTGTACATCTCTGAATGTTATCCTGAATACTTTTAATGATAAATTGTTGATTTCTGTTCCATCAAAACACGAGTCCATCCAGTATTGGGGACTAGAGGAACATCATATAGGAACCCGGTCCTTCTGCCTGTAGTATTGACATTAACTGCTCAGCACGCTTAAACAAATATACGCATGGTCAGCATAACCAATGGATATTAATATATGGACCCCAAGCTATTTATGCATTTCCTACATTACAACAGTGACTACACTCCAAAAGTACTTCATTGGCCGAAAAGCACTTTGAGAAGTCCGGTGGTCATGAAAGGCACTATATAAATGTAAGTCTTTCTTTCTTTCATAGATGCATGTCTGCTTATTACATAGCATAAAGGTCGGTCATACAGATAGCTGAAAATTCAAACATTGGGTGCTGCCTAATCCACATTTACTATTTGTGTTGACACTCATGTCAGGATTTATTAATGATTGTGATGTAATCATAATTAGCCACGTAACTAAGTGGCTATCCTGTTCACTTCCTGTGTGCTAAGCTAGATTGGCTACAGACAAGCCTGTAAGCCCATTATCATTTCATCCACTTTTGATTCACATGAACATTTAGAAAATAAAGTATATTAAAAATTCAGGGCCCTGACGATCCATGAGGTGGTATATCTGGGTATAAGGCTGAGATGTGCCACCCCCAGACTTCGGCTGAAGGAAGGTCATTTCAAAAATCATACTTTTTACAGACTGCACTTCCATACTGGACAACTGCTGGAGAGGCTGTGGCTAGAAGGACCCCCTGCTCCACATATTCTGGTCATGAATCCCCATCCAGCTATTCTGGACAGCAGTCCGGGAGATGATGAGGAACATGACAAATCTCATGATCTCAGAAGACCCAGCTCAGTGCCTGCTAGGCTGGCCTACTGGAGAGAAAGGGCTCCCCCTCGTACAACAAGCAGGCTAGCGTCTCTCACTGCTACCTGCAAGATTCATCCGCCCGCCTTCAAACACATGGCTGAAACAAACGTGGGACATCTGCCAATCAGAATGAGTGATGTTTTACCCATTCTTGGACACCCACTCACCAACAACAACTTGCATTTAAATAGCGCATTTAACGCAGTAAAACGTCCCAAGGCGCTTAAACCTCTCAACTCAAGCTATCCCCTTAGTGCAACAACCTATCCATTTGTTATGAGGGGCACCCACCCCAATCATCATGACCACCAATTTTGAAAACTCTGCCCCGCCATGTTCCATCCTAAATCATCCAGAACCCAGGGCCAACCAGGCTGCCTCAGGCGCCTGACTCACACTGCTCCCAATGCAGGGAGCCTGATATAGTGATTCATTCCCTCCACAGGCACCACGAAGTCAGGATTTGCAATGGTTTCATAAATTATGTAAGGAAATGTATAGTCTCTTTAGATGTGTGTAATTGCATATTTAGGTGTACAATGATCTTGTACAATATCGATGTGAATGTACCCTAAATTATATAATGGCTTTACAAAATAAATGTGAATGTGCACCTGTATGTATAATTAATTCATAAAATATATGTATTAGTGCACGACTGCATATATTATAGTATCGAAACGTATGTGAGTTTGTGCTTACATGTGTGACAGCTTCAGAAAAAGTGAATAGACATTCTTGAGTATCGTGCTTTTAATGTAGTAAAATGTCCCAAGGCACTTCACAGAAGTGTTCTGAAACAAAATTTGACACCGAACCAAATAAGGAGATATTAGGGCAGATGAGAAAAAGCTTAGTCAAAGAGGTGGGTTTTAAGGAGGGTCTTAAAGGAAAAAAGCGAGGTAGAGGGGCAGAAAGGGTAGGGAGGGAACTGTCAGGCAGGTAAATACCCACTTAATTTTTTTGTCCATAATACTTATATTTTATTTATTTCCGCAGTTTTCCAGAACTATTTATCAAATGATCTCCACACTATTCATTATATTTAAATATTTCTAATAAAATCATTTCTAATGGCCCAGAATTTGCTGCCAAAAATAACAGTGAGTTAAACAGTGTTTGACGTTATTAACGTATAAATCGCACAGTAGTCTTTGGTGAGGAAGAGATGCCCCATGAATTGAGAAGCACCACAAATTGCTGGTCAATTTGATTGAACCTGACAAGCTGTTTTAAATATGTTGGGGAAGTACTAGGCACCACTATCGTGTGAAAATTGGAGCTTGCTGAAAATTTCGACCCAGATATTCGCGCAACAATTCAGGCTTGTCGCAGAGTTAACTACTGCAAAATTAAGGCCTGCTGGCTGCTGCTAAACACTGCAGCCAAATAGCCTTCAGCCTCATAATGCAGCCTGCTACCTCTGAAAACTGATGATCTTACCTTTCCTGAGATCTCAAAAGGTCGCTGGAACCCCGTTCATAGACCCTCCGACTGAAAGGGTAGGCCCACAATCTCTCACATCAAGTTTCCTTGAGTGATGTTCTTTGCTGACGGAGGCTGGGTGGTGTGGTGTCCTTACACTTTACTATAGAATCACACGAGGCATGTACTGCAGACAAAGTCACTACGTGACCTGAACCTTTATTCCCAGGACCAATAAGTGCTGACCCTGCGTGGGACCTCCCTTTTTATACCTGGATGACCAGGTGAGGAGTGTCTCCCACAAGTCCAACCCCTGTGGTCAAGGTGTGCATTACTCAGGTGTATACAGTGTACAGTGTTGTTACATAAAGGTTACAGTTATGTGAAGGTTACAAACATGACATCACCTCCCCCCAACGTCTTTGGGTCAAAGATTGAGTCTTTCAGGCGGTCGACACTCTCTCGTGGAGCGCCGCAGTTTGGGCTCTTGTGGCTGAGCTTTGGCATGCGTCTCTGTCGCCTGAGGTGATTCCGGCCTGTCCGGGCTGGCCGCGGGGATTGTGCATGCTGGTGAATGTCCTTGTTGCTCGTTCACTGGCAGTGGTGTGGGTGACATCTCATGATCTTCCTCAGGTTCCTCAGTGTCCATGCTGAACCTTTTCTTTACTTGGTCCAGATGTTTGCGGCATATCTGCCCATTGTTAAGTCTGACCACTATGACCCTATTCCCCTCTTTGCCAATTACAGTACCTTCAAGGCACTTGGGTCCCAAAGCATGATTGAGAACGAATACAGGGTCATCGATTTCTATGCATCTCCCCACTGAGTTGCGATCATGGCACTCGATTTAGGACTGGCGCTTGCCCTCAACAATGTCTGACAGGGCTGGATGAATGAGGGACAGCCGCGTTTTAAGTGTGCGTTTCATGAGTAGTTCCGCGGGCGGGACTCCCGTGAGCGAATGCAGCAGGAGGGCCAGCAGGAGGCGCGATAGGCGGCACTGAAGGGAGGGTCCTTGAATCCGGAGCATGCCCTGTTTTATGATTTGAACCGCACGTTCCGCCTGGCCATTGGAAGCCGGCTTGAATGGTGCTGTCCTGACGTGTTTGATACCATGACCCGACATGAACTCCTGGAATTCATAGCTAGTGAAACACGGGCCGTTGTCACTAACCAGGATGTCCGGCAAGCCATGGGTCGCGAAGATCATACGTAGACTCTCCACGGTGGTGGATGTCGTGCACAAATTCAATATGATACACTCGATCCATTTCGAGTATGCTTCGACAACAATCAGGAACATTTTTCACATGAACTGGCCCACGTAGTCTACATGAATACGTGACCATAGCCTGGTGGGGCCTCCCTGGGGGCATTTCCCAGCTGAGCACAGGTCATGCACCTGCGAACCCAGTGTTCCAGGTCTGAGTCAATTTCCGGCCACCATACATGTGACCGGGCAATGGCCTTCATTAGCACGATGCCTGGGTGCTCGCTGTGGAGTTCCCTGATGAATACTTCCCTTCTTTTCTGGGGCATGACTACCTGGCTGCCCCATAGCAGGCAGTCGGCTTGGATGAAGAGCTCGTCCATCCGTCTGTGAAACGGCCTGACCTCCTCAGGGCACGCTCCGTGTGCGGACGCCCAATCCCCGGTCAGGACACATTTCTTTATCAGGGATAGGAGGGGATCTCTGTTGGTCCAGATTTTTATCTGGCGGGCTGTGATGGGGGAGCCTGTGGTGTTGAAAGCCTCAACAGCCATGACCATCTCCGCGCTTTGCTCCGACGCCCCCTCGGTGGTCGCCAGTGGGAGCCTGCTGAGCGCGTCAGCGCAATTTTCGGTGCCTGGCCGGTGCTGTATCGTGTAGTCATACGCAGCCAGCGTGAGGGCCCACTGCTGTATGCGAGCTGACACATTGGCATTGACAGCCTTGCTGTCGGACAACAGGGATGTTAACGGTTTGTGGTCCGTTTCTAACTCGAACCTTCTGCCGAAAAGGTACTGGTGCATCTTTTTCACCCTGTAGACACATGCGAGTGCTTCCTTTTCAACCATCCCATATTTCCGTTCTGCCTGGGAGAGCAACCTGGAGGTATAAGCCACAGGTTGGAGTTGGCCCTCATCATTACTCTGCTGCAACACGCACCCAACCCCATAGGATGATGCATCACACGTTAAAACCAGTTTCTGTACAAGGTCAACAGCTTGTTAGAACAAAACAGATTCCGCGCCCGATTGAAAGCTCGTTCTTGACAGTCCCCCCAAAACCATTCACAACCCTTACACAGGAGCACGTGCAGCAGCTCCAATAATGTGCTTAAGTTCGGCAGAAATTTCCCGAAGTAGTTCAATAGTCCCAGAAATGACCGCAACTCTGATGTGTTGCTAGGCCTGGGCGCACGACGGATCGTCTCCGTTTTGGATTCGGTAGGCCGGATCCCATCTGCGCAACCCTCCTGCCCAAAAACTCGAACTCTGGGGCCAAAAACACACACTTGAACTGCTTTAGTCGAAAACCTACCCGGTCCAGTCGGCGTAGCACCTCCTCCAGGTTGTGGAGGTGTTCTTCGGTGTCTCGACCCGTGATTAGGATGTCATCTTGGAATACGATTGTTCCAGGGATGGATTTAAGCAAGCTTTCCATGTTCCTCTGGAAGATAGCGGCCGCTGAACAAATGCCAAACAGACACCTGTTGTAACCGAATAGCCCCTTGTGCGTAGTGATGGTGGTCAGAAGCTTGGATTCTTCAGCCAGTTCCTGAGTCATGTAGGCTGAAGTGAGGTCCAACTTAGTGAACAGCTTGCCACCTGCCATCATGACAAAAAGATCCTCCGCTCTCGGAAGCGGGTATTGGTCCTGTAGTGACACTCGGTTGATGGTGGCCTTGTAGTTGCCACAAATCCTGACCGAGCCATCCGCTTTAAGGACAGGAACGATGGGGCTTGCCCAGTTACTGAATTCAACAGGCGAAATTATACCCTCTCTTAGCAGCCTGTCCAACTCACTCTCAATTCTCTCATGCATCACATACGGCACGGCTCTGGCTTTGTGGTGCACTGGTCTGGCGTCCGGGATGATACGTATCACTACTTTGGTGCCCTTAAAAGTCCCGACATCTGGTTGAAAAAGTGGCTCAAATTTCTGCAGGACGTGTGAGCATGAACTTCGCTCCATAGATGAAATGGCGTGCATATTCCCCCATTTCCAGTTCATTTTGGCTAACCAGCTCCTCCCCAAGAGCGCTGGACCGTTCCCCGGGACAATCCAGAGTGGCAGCCGGTTCTCCGATCCATTGTGTGTGACTACCAAGTTTGCACTGCCTAGTACTGGGATGATCTCTCTGATGTACGTCCGTAACTGCGTGTCAATGCGTTCCAGTTCGAGCCTGTTAGCTTTGAGTGGCCATAGTTTTTCAAATTGTTGGGCACTCATAAATGACTGGCTGGCTCCTGTGTCCAGCTCCATGCGTACCGGGATGCCATTTAATAGAACTTTCATCATCATAGGTGGCGTTTTGGTATACAAGCTGTGGACGTCTGCCATATGAACCCGCTGGACTTTAGCGTCCATAGCTTTTCCCCCAAGCATCACCCTGCCTTGCAGACCCCTTGTCTGGTTCCTCTGCCTCGTAAACTAGCCTCGCTACGGACTTTCTGCACATTCTGACCAGATGTCCACTGAAGTTGCAGTTTCTGCAGATAAATTGCTGAAACCTACAAGTTTTCGCAGCATGTCTGCCACCGCACCTCCAGCATGAGCTGAGATTGTTGTGAACAAAGGAGCTGTTAACAGTCATTCCTCTCTGATTGTCTCTTTGATTACTCCTGAGCACTCTGTTGCTGAGTGTCAATGGTCTTATCCCGGGAAGTATTGTCCCTTGTGATGGCGTGAATTGCTGATCCCCCTGCCATTGTCTCTGTTGCTGGCCCACCCTAGAGTCTGTTGCTGCCTGGGCGCTGTCGAATTGCCCTTGCCTGCCTGCGGGGTTCTGAATCTCGTTTACAATGTTAACTCCCTGGTCCATCGCCACGTTGGAACCAGGGCTGCGTGTGTAAATTATCTTGGTCTCCTCTTCCCCTGCCATGAAGGTCTGAGCAATCAACGTTGCCCTTTCCAAAGTCAAGTCCTTGGTCTCAATAAGCTTCCTGAAACTCCCGGCATGACCAATGCCCTCAATGAAGAAATCCCTTAACATCTTCCCCCTGCAGGCGTCTGTGAACTTACAGAGGCTGGCCAACGCCGAAGGTCTGCAACGAAATCCGATATGCTTTGTCCCTCCCGATGCCGGTGTATGTAGAACCGGTGCTGGGCCATGTGTATACTGCTCGCCGGTTTGAGGTGCTCACCGATCAGAGCGCTGAGCTCTTCAAAAGACTTGTCCGTCAGCTTCTCGGATGCGAGCAGGTCTTTCATCAGCACATACGTCTTGGATCCACAACTGGTCAGTAGATGCACCCTCCGCTTGCCAGCCGCTTCCTCTCCCAGCCAGTCCTTCGTCACAAAGCTCTGCTGGAGCCTCTCAACGGAATCGTCCCAGTCCTCACCAACACAATACCGTTCTCATCTGTGCTACCGGTGGCCATCCTCGTGGGTCGTTGATTCCCATTTCTCATCACCAAATGTGGTGTCCTTACACCTTACTATAGAATCACACGAGGCATGTACTACAGACAAAGCCACTACGTGACCTGAACCTTTATTCCCAGGATCAAGACGTGCTGACCCTGCGTGAGACCTCCCTTTTTATACCTGGATGACCAGGTGAGGAGTGTCTTCCACAAGTTCACCCCCTGTGGTCAAGGTGTGCATTACTCAGGTGTATATAGTGTACAGTGTTGTTACACAAAGGTTACAGTTATGTGAAGGTCACAAACATGACAGGTGGAATCCTTATAAAATGACATGAAAGGTGTTGTGTATGTATATACCCTGTACCATCAATGTACAGTTACATAAGACCAATGAATGTATCTTTACACTGTATACAATATGCCTGTGCCACCAGCGGGTGCAACAGGTGGAGAACTAGAGGTCACCTGTACACCGCAGGTAACCAGGTATAAAAGGAAGCCCACCTTACTGTAACCTCATTCAGGAGCTGCAATAAATGGACTAAGGTCACAACAGTTCATGTACAATACCTTACCTCGTGGAGTCATTACTAGAGTGCCTGCAAACACTACAATTGGCGACGAGAATACGAATTCCACGTGAAAAATGGCCAACCTTAGCAACTTTCAACAATTCACTGATGGAGAAGATTGGGATGCTTTTGTGGAAAGGCTAGAACACTACTTCATCGCGAATGACCTGGCTGGAGACACACCGACCTCGCTGGCTGATAAGCGCAGAGCCATCCTGCTCAGCAATTGTGGGCCCACCGTTCATGGCCTTGTCAGGGACTTGCTAGCCCCAGAGAAGACGACAACAAAAACATTCGCGGAGCTCGTAACCCTGATACAGAAACAGCTTAAGCCAAAAGAGAGCATCCTAACAGCCAGACACCGGTTCTACACACACCAGCGGTCCGAAGGCCAAGAAATCTCAAAATATGCTGCAGACCTGAGACGATTGGCTGCACCGTGTAATTTTGGCGACCACCTCACCAACGCACTGAGGGACATCTTTGTAATCGGAATCGGCCACGAAGGCCTCCATCAACAGGCTGCTCTCTGCAGACACCACCGTCACCCTGCAGAAAGCAATTAATGTGAGCCAAGCGTTCATGGCCTCGGCCTGCGATTCCAGAAGGATAATGACTCAACCCAGGACTTCACACGGCAAGTACAGTGAACCGAATGGCGCCTTTCAGAGACAAGACTGTGACCCCGAGCCCCACAACCCTGAGGTCGCCACATGGGGCCAACCGGCCAGCCCCATGCTCGCACTGTGGAGGAAATCACAGAGCCTACCAATGCAGATACAGAGACTATACTTGAAAGGGATGTAACACCACCTACAGCGAATGTGTAAAATAAATTTTACTCACCGAGTCACTGAAGAGTTGGCCGATCACCTGGGCTCCAGCGCTGACGAAGAGAGAGTCCAGAAGGCAGCTCAGCCCCAGGAAGAGGTGTACGGTGTGTTTACCTGCTCCACCGAGAGTTCCCCGTTGAAGATAGAAGTAGAAATCAATGGTGTTCCAGTCTCGATGGAGGTCGAAACAGGGGCGTGCCAATCGCTGATGAACCAGGCGGTCTTCGAGAAACTCTGGGACAACCCTATCGAACAACCCAAAATGCTACCAATCCGGGCGAAGCTGCTCACTTACACAAACGACACCATCTCAGTCGTTGACAGCATGGATGTCCAGGTGTCCTACGGTGGCGCGATGCACAAGCTACCTTTGTGGATCGTTGCTGGTGATGGTCCAACGCTGCTAGGAAGAAGTTGGATGAAGCAAATCCAAATCTGTTGGAGCTGAGAAAGCCTCCAGGCCCCGGCGATCAATGTTTTAGGCGGCCACAAATTTGGATCCAGAACAGCACCTGAAGATCCTACCGTCCAGTTCGACTGTGCGGCGACGACACAGACCGCATTACCCAATGGTGAGATGATCCAACCCAAACGGACAGAGCACACCTTCCGGGCCGTGGTAGGAGGCAGAAGGGAGAAGATCGACGCAGAAGGTATTTCCCCGGCTTCAGTGGCAGAACCTGGGGAGAGAAGGATCACCACAGCTTACCTCGAGGAGAGTAAAAAGATGATCCAACCCGAACGGACAGAACACACCTTCCGGGCCATGGCAGGAGGCAGAAAGTAGAAGATCAACGCAGAAGGTATTTCCCCAGCTTCAGTGGCAGAACCTAGGGAGAGAAGGATCACCGCAAGCTACCTCGAGGAGAGTGAAAAGATGGCGCCCGCACCACGAGGCGAAGTGCCTGAAATCAAGATGGCCGCAACCAGACCACGAGGGGCAGCGTTGAGGGAGCAACACGTGATGCCGAGCAGCGAACCGGATTGGGGGAAAGATTGCAAGGCCCTCTTAAAGGAGTCCGGCAACCCAGAACAATTAAAGGGACAGTTCCACTTTTTGTAGAGCGATGCCGGTTATATTAATGTGAGACATGTAATTAACAAATGCAAGTATTTAAATGTACCGTTGAACAGTGATGACGGTAGGATACGCGGAAAAGATGAAAATGATGAACACAAGTATCTAAATGTAACATTGTACAGCGATGCTGGTAATATACAGGGAAAATATGTAATTGAGCGTAAAGATGTAATTGACAATTGTGAACTCGTACCTGAAAGCGATCGGAGCCAATGTATAATGAATGTAAATAATGGAATAATGTGTGATGCCGGGTTCAAGATGCTCGCCGACAAAACCAAGGGCAATTTCCCATTTGAAGCACCCAGGTCCAGCGGGCTACCCAATCATGTAGCCTGCACCTCTGGGACCAAGGTGATGCCCCAGGGAGTGTGGCACACACAATGGGAGTTTACCCACTGCAGGGCCAGCGATCAGCGGACGGCATAGGCACCACCACTGGCACCCTGCCCCAGATTGGCCCTACCCCTCTGGCCACCAGGGCCAGCACAGTGAGCAAGAGGCCAGCAACCTCCAGTCCTCCCAAGGAGACCTGGGATGACCAGGCTCCCACTACTGCTGAAGGGCAGCAGGGAGACCCTGAAGCCCTCAAAGGAGGATAGGGAGGCCACACATTCTTGTGGCTCTGCCCACCTCTAGGCAACAGCAAAGGCCCTGAGACCAACCAGCCAAGGGAGTGACTCGAACCCATCCATCTGGCAGGGGGCACAGCGCTGCCATCAGACAACCTGGACACAGTCTAGTGACTCTGGAACTAGCATCCGCACCCACCTGCACCTGCACCCCAGGGGCAAGACTGTAATACCATTTCCGTGCCTTATCTGTAAAATGTACTTGTTCCACCACTGCTAAATCCAAACAGTCATGTAACCAATCCTATTTTTTTGTACAATTATGTAAATGAAACTGTCGAGCCACACATATGGTCTATGTATGGGAGGGCGGCGGGGGGTGGGGGGGAGGGAAATGGGGGTATGCAGCCATGGACCACACCCAGAACCCACTCAAACCCCCACTTCAACCTCCAACTGTCCACTGCTGACCATTTCCCAATGTTGTGGCAATAAGGACTTGGGGGTCCACAGGAAGAGAGTCAGTCCCAAGCACAAACAAAGTGCAAGAGCTTTGGGCACTCAAGTCGAGGGCCAGAGCATCCAGTGCAAAGGCCAGTGGCACAAGTCTTAGGGGGGAGTGATGTTGTGTATGTATATATCCTGTACACTCAATGTACAGTTACATAAGACAAATGAATGTATCTTTACACTGTATACAATATGCATGTACCACCAGAGGGTGCAAGAGGTGGAGACCTAAAGGTCACCTGCACACTGCAGGTAACCAGGTATAAAAGGGAGTCCACCTTACTGTAACCTCATTCAGGAGCTGCAATAAATGGACTAAGGTCACAACAGTTCAAGTGCAATACCTTATCTCGTGGAGTCATTACTAGAGTGCCTGCAAACACTACAAAAGGTGTTCTGATATCACTCCCACATCATTGCATTCAATTTAAATATTCCTGTCTGTTTCAGGCAGCAGCTGCCCAGCCTCCCAGCGGAGGACCCTGATGTCAACCCGACCCTGATGTCAACCCGAGAGCTGAGCAGCTCTGACACGCAGCAGCAGGGGAGGCAATTCAGGTCACGGTGACCTTGTTAACAGCCACGTCAAAAGTATTTTGAGCTTTTACATAGTCACTAATGGGGTCCATGCTGCTCAGGAATCACATCAGGTAAGGTGGTCAGGAGTTGTGTGACTGTGAAATCATTTTTTTATTTAATAGCTGCAAATGTGCTATAAAAGCTCCAATCTCACAGCTGTTCACTTTCCAAGCTCAGAAGCTGTTGCTTACTGCATTTGAAACATAGAAAATAGGTGCAGGGGTAGGCCATTCGGCCCTTCGAGCCTGCACCACCATTTAATAAGATCATGGCTGATCATTCACCTCAGTACCCCTTTCCTGTTTTCTCTCCATACCCCTTGATCCCTTTAGTTGTAAGGGCCATGTCTAACTCCCTCTTGAATATATCCAATGAACTGGCATCAACGACTCTCTGCGGCAGGGAATTCCATAGGTTAACAACTCTCTGAGTGAAGAAGTTTCTCCTCATCTCAGTCCTAAATGGCTTACCCCTTATCCTTAGACTGTGTCCCCTGGTTCTGGACTTCCCCAACATTGGGAACATTCTTCCAGCATCTAACCTGTCCAATGCCGTCAGAATTTTATATGTTTCTATGAGATCCCCTCTCATCCTTCTAAACTCCAATTAATGCAGGTACAGTCGATCCAGTCTCTCCTCATGTCAGTCCTGTCATCCCGGGAATCAGTCTGGTGAACCTTCGCTGCACTCCCTCAATAGCAAGAACGTCCTTCCTCAGATTAGACCAAAATTGAACACCATATTCCAGGTGTGGCGTCACCAAGGCCCTGTACAACTGCAGTAAGACCTCCCTGCTCCTATACTCAAATCCCCTAGCTATGAAGACCAACATATCATTTGCCTTCTTCACCGCCTGCTGTACCTGCATGCCATCTTTCAATGACTGATGTACCATGACACCCAGGTCTCGTTGCACCTCCCCTTTTCCTAATCTGCCGCCATTCAGATAATATTCTGCCTTCGTGTTTTTGCCCCCAAAGTGGATAACCTCACATTTATCCACATTATACTGCATCTGCCATGCATTTGCCCACTCACCTAACCTGTCCAAGTCACCCTGCAGCCTCTTAGCATCCTCCTCACAGCTCACACCGCCACCCAGCTTAGTGTCATCTGCAAACTTGGAGATATTACTCTCAATTATTTCATCTAAATCATTAATGTATGTTGTAAATAGCTGGGATCCCAGCACTGAGCCCTGCGGCACCCCACTTGTCACTGCCTGCCATTCTGAAAAGGACCCGTTTATCCTGACTCTCTGCTTCCTGTCTGCCAACCAGTTCTCTATCCACGTTAGTACATTACCCCCAATACCATGTCCTTTAATTTTGCACACCAATCTCTTGTGTGGGACTTCGTCAAAAGTCTTTTGAAAGTCCAAATACACCACATCCACTGGTTCTCCCTTGTCCACACTACTAGTTACATCCTCACAAAATTTAGAAGATTTGTCAAGCATGATTTCCTTTTCATAAATCCATGCTGACTTGGACCGATCCTGTCATTGCTTTCCAAATGCGCTGCTATTTCATTTTTAAGAATTGATTCCAACATTTTCCCCACTACTGATGTTAGGCTAACCAGTCTATAATTACCCATTTTCTATCTCTCTCCTTTTTAAAAAAGTGGTGTTATATTAGCTACCCTCCAGTCCATAGGAACTGATGCAGAGTCGATAGACCGTTGGAAAATGATCACCAATGCATCCACTATTTCTAGGGCCACTTTCTTAAGTACTCTGGGATGCAGACTATCAGGACCCGGGGATTTATCGGCCTTCAATCCCATCAATTTCCCTAACACAATTTCATGCCTACTAAGGATTTCCTTCAGTTCCTCCTTCTCACTTATCCCTCGGTCCCCTAGTATTTCCGGAAGGTTATTTGTGTCTTCCTTCGTGAAGACAGAAACAAAGTATTTGTTCAGCTGGTCTGCCATTTTTTTGTTCCCCATTATAAATTCACCTGAATCTGACTGCAAGGGACCTACGTTTGTCTTCACTAATCTTTTTCTCTTCACATATCTATAGAAGCTTTTGCAGTCAGTTTTTATGTTCCCAGCAAGCTTCCTCTCATACTCTACTTTCCCCCTCCTAATCAAACCCTTTGTCTGCCTCTGCTGAATTCTAAATTTCTCCTAGTCCTCAGGTTTGCTGCTTTTTCTGGCCAATTTATATGCCTCTTCCTTGGATCTAACACCATCCTTAATTTCCCTTGTTAGCCACAGTTGAGCCACCTTCCCCGTTTTATTTTTACTCCAGACAGGGATGTACAACTGTTGAAGTTCATCCATGTGATCTTTAAATGTTTGCCATTGCCTATCCACCGGCAACCCTTTAAGTATCATTTGCCAGTCTATTCGAGCCAATTCACGCCTCATACTGTGAATGTTTGAAAATGTATAGAGACATTGAAGTTGAGAACGTGGGAATTATATATGGACAGTATAAGCTAACAAAGAATTCATGGAGGAATAGCAATGACATCTCAGGCTCGAGACTGCAAAATGTTACAACACTAACAGTTTGAAACAAAACCCACAGCTTGCAAAAAAAAACCTCAAGGTCGTACTAACTCACATTGCTAATCTGAAACATTAACAGTAAGAGAATAATGGGCCTTTGTGTAAAATCAGACCATTCTTAGATCGGCTTATGAGTGGACAAAGGGAAAGAGGGATCAAAGAGGATAGGCTGAACTAGGATGTCACTCTAATTGTATCTTGTTATCTTTTACCGAAAATGTATAACCGTCGTCCCTTTACAATGTAACGTCACTTTTTCCGTAGCATTCCTTCTGTCTGATAAGGTCCCCGATCGGGATTTGCTTTTTAAATAAAAGCTTGCTTTGTTTAAAGCACAATCGGTATTCGACTCAGTGATTTCACTGAACCAGATTGAGGGAAAAGAATCCAGAAATCAACAATACCATCGAAATTACCTTTCCTTAAGTTCAGGAACCTAGTCTCTGAATTAACTGTGTCACTCTCTATCTTAACAAAGAATTATGGTCACTCTTCCCCAAGCGGCCTCGCACAACAAGATTGCTAATTAGTTCTTTCTCATTGCACATCACCTAGTCTAGGATGGCCAACCCTCTAGTTGATTCCTCAACATATTGGTCTAGAAAACCATCTCTAATACACTCCAGGAAATCCTCCTCCACCTTATTGCTAACAGTTTGGTTAGCCCAATCTATATGTAGATTAAAGCCGCCCATGATAACTGCTGTATCTTCATTGCACGCAACCCTAAT